>NW_007260377.1:1483444-1506168 GCF_000164805.1 Carlito syrichta
TGGAAGGCTGAGGTTGAAGGATCACCGGAGCCCAGCAGGTCGAGGCTGCGGTGGCGGGGAGCGGCCACTGCATTTCAGTCAGGGCGACAGAGTGAGACTCCAACTCAAAAAAAAAAAAACAAAACAGATATATCGTGGGAAATTGTTAGTTAAATCTAATCCATTTTGCCATAACTTGTCTTTGGGACTATTGGCAAAAGTTAGACAATTCTCCTAAGTTTTCATTGAATATTGTTCCTATATAATATCCTTTTTACCTTAAATTCCTAGAGATGTGTTTATTTCACTCAATAATGATGACAAAATTTAATAGGCAGTAGGAAAATAAAAGCAATCAAACAATCATGAGAAAAAGAATCAAATAAATAGTGGAGTATTGGGTGTTATTTTCTGTCATTTCATGTCAACTTAACTAAAATAATATTATGTCAAAAATTATTTTCATTCGACTAATTAAATATATTCTTTGTACAGTACTCAGTTGCTCTCGTTTTAGAAATATATAGAAATAAAATTTTATGGGAGATATACTTTAACAGAATACAAAAGCCAAACTCTTTCAAATATTGTCATGAGATTTCCTGCTTTTTGGTGTTATATACCCTTCCTTAGTTTAAATCCCTTTGGATGAAGTTTAATGTATTAACAGTCAATTGATGGAAGAAGAAAAGAAATGGAACAAAAGCAGTGAAACATATTCTCATTTCAATTTAACAATATCTTTACTCAGAATTATTACCAAGATAATATTCCACAGATTTGTTAAACTATCATGGCAATGCAATTTAAGTAACACAAGAAGTGAATACATGATATTACAAAGTAAATTATATGGTTTTCCTATTAGAAATATTAGCAGGATTAGAACATTTAATTTCTAGACATGGTGGAACAAAAAAATCATGTGCTTTATGTTCAAGTACTTTATTGTGTTGTTTTGTAGAGTTCAAAATGAATAAATATTACCTTGACTTTCCTTTATGTGTATTCCTTATTTTATCAATTGATAACTAAAATTATAGAATTGATTCTAAAATTATAGAATTCAATATTTAGCTATTATATAAGCTGGTAGGTTTATTTTTTTCTTCATAAGAGATTTGGTATTGGTATGTTCTTGGTCAATTTATTTAACCCTGAAAAATAAATGCTTGCCATGTGAAAGTTAAAAAATGAGAAACTATATGGAAAACAATACTAATTTGTTAAATTGTGTTTCTCATTAGTAGAACACATGCATTTGATTCAGAAACATAAAAAATAGATAAGATATGAATGCACACAATACGCATCCATAGTTAAGTAACTAGACAGAAATGGTTATGTCTCACAATTGATAAGTGATTAGAAAAATTCTGTAATGATTTGCACAACAGTTAAAAAATTCTTGTTTTTTTCTTTCTTCTGTGAAATAAAAGACAGAGATATTTTTCAGCATAATACAACTTTTCCATTTACTTAACAATTTTCAGTTATTAGAAGCAGATGGTGTTTTGGTGGTAAACACAATTAATTTACATTTTAGAGAATTTACTTAATTAGAATTGGACTCCATGTCTCACATGCATTGAATTTCATCATTATACATACTGTTTATAATACTGCCAGCTGTCATAAATGTACACTTATTTTTTCAATTCATGAAAATATAACTTTTAAACAGGAGACTATCCATTTTCCCACACAATCTGGAAATGAAATTCATTATTTTAAAATTTAATTTTAAAAGATATTAAGCCATCAACTTATCTTGTTTTAAAATGCATTGAGAATTCAAACTTTAGTACATATCAACATTTTGCTTCTCTTCAATTATGTTAATGTTTTTTTCTGTTTCATTTCTAGAGTATTAACTGAAATATTGCATACTCTGAGATCCATAAAAATACTAATGATGATAAAACATATGCTTATTAGACCATGAAAGCATTTTCGGTTTATTCACTTTTGTTTTCCAAACATATTACCAAAGTAGATTATATAAAAGACCCAAATAATCTGATGAAAAGTAAAAACTTTACCCAGCTTCACGTTGGTTCTACACAATGCTATTTATTGGTGTCTTAAACTATATACATGTATGTGTGTGCACATAGGTGTTTGTGTCTCCTCTTAATCATGCTTGGTATCTATTCTAACATTGTATTTCTGAATTAAATATAATCATAATATTATATGCAGTAATTCAAGTTATTTATATTTTAATACATAAAATGTTCCTTCTTACTATTTGACACTTCGTTCTTGTTCTAAAGAATGAAACTTTCTCAGGGCAAGGTCTGTGTCATCTGTCATGGATTATCAGCAAAAAGTCATTTTAATTATTTAAGTATACAATATTTTGCTTCAAGAAAGTGGATTAACAGTTTATCTTGAGTAATTTTTTGATAATAGTCTCAATTTAGCATAAAAATGTATGTCTAGGCATCATATATTTAAACACATTTTTTTGAAGATAGGGTCCCAATGTAACGCATGCTGGACTCAAATTCCAGGGATCAAGTGATTCTCTGACCTCTGTTTCCTAAGCAGCTAGGACTATCAGAAAGTGTCACAGTGCCCCCAATGAATTCTTTATTTTAATATAATTAGAATAAAATTCTAAAGAATATTTTAAAATTGCTTAAAACAGCTTAAGCTTAACAATTTCTTTAAAACTGCTCTCAACAAATTACTGGCCTTAAGTTTAGGTTTGATTTTCATTTATTTTATTTATCTTACTCCTAAAAATTTAATTCTAAACCTCTGCTAAAAATAATATTATACGTAATGATTTAAGGTCTAAAAGCAATATTTAACTGATTTGACAACCTTCCTTAATAGTAATACATTATCATCGATAGGAATATATTTTATATCTTGTGAGTAGGTTTTACTGAAACACCAAAATTCATCAGTAAAAATATATTTTCCTTTTTAGTGATTATTTACTTGACTCAGTTATATCAATATTATGCACATAAACTCTAATTTTCTACCCCCATTTAATGGAATGCTTTATTTATTATCAGAGGAAAATTATGACATCTTATATTTCCACTAAATATTAGCAAAATTATTAAGTAAATATCTTAAGGGCAATGATTAGCAATAAACTATTTTTCTGATTATGAATGTAATATATATTTTTTAAATTGATATTTTAAAGATGCAGGGTACAATTCAGTATTAGGTTTATTTCCTACACCATGAAATATGTTTTGACTCAGGAAAGAATACTAAAATGTTACTCAGTTCCAGCTTACCTCACCTCATTGTTTATTTAAATAAACTTTTCATCTTCCCAGATTTATTATTTATCTATTCTGAAGTCATTTGACTTCAGAATAGATAAATAATAAATCTGGGAAGATGAAAAGTTTCTTAAGATTCATTACAGATTCATAAGAAATTTTGAAAACCTTCATCATGTTCCAGTCATTCTAAAAAATAAATGCATGTACCAGACTCTACACATTCCCAGGGAAAACCTAGAGTAGAGGAAGGCCTTAGACAGTGATGTCTGACTACAGAAGTAGGAAGTGAAAACTAAGGCTGTTATAAACTGCCTGCAGTTTAAGTGTGTGCCTTCTTACACAAATCGCCTTGTAAAAGGGTGGAAAATGTACTGTCAAGGCATGTAAGAAAATCTGATCAATCATTGACTGACTACTAAATAGTACTGCTCAGGTGTGAATGCTAGGAAGGTAGATTAAAAAATAAAAATAAGTACTTTAAAAAATACAGAGGACTCAGTGGTCACACAATACAAGAAATACAGGAAAGTTGCTAAACAAATACTCAGTAACAGGAGCAAAAACAATATTTAGAGATTAATAGATCAGGGTAGTTGCAATATGTTATCTAAAATCTACAATAGTTAGTTAAAAAATAAATTATGAGCCGGGCTCGGTGGCTTTCAGCCTGTAATCCCGCGCCTTTGGGAGGCTGAGGTGAGTGGATTGCCCGAGCCCACGGGTTCGAGACCCTCCTGGGCAGTGAGACCTCATCTCTACAATAAATCAAAAAAATCAGCTGGGCATGGTAGCGCATGCCTGTAATTCCGGCTACTCGGAAGACTGAGGCGGAAGGATTGCCGGAGCCCAGCAGGTCGAGGCTGCGGTGGCCGGGAGCGGCCACTGCACTCCAGTCTGGGCGACAGAGTGAGACTCCAACTCAAAAAAAAATAAAAATAAAAAAATAAATAAATAATGTCATTTGCAAATAAATAAGAAGATATGGATATATACAGAGGAAAAGGAGACAGAAAGTTTCCCTGAGGAATTCCAAATTTTGAAGTTAAGAAAGAAATTTCAATCAATATAAATGTGTTCAAACGATAACAAAGGCCATTAAAAAGGGTTTGATGGTAAATGATAAAGGGAAGTATGACAGTGTTATATCATCAAATAGAGTGTATCAATAAAAAGATTAAAATGATACAAAAGAGCCAAATAAAAATAGTTTAATTAATAGAGAAACTCAATGATAGATTTGAGCTGAAAGAAAGAATCAGTAGACAATAGGCCAATAGAATCTATTCTGACTGAGGAGCAGCAAAAATAAATAAGCAGAGCCTCAGAACTCTGGGACATCGATTGTACCAATATATGAGTAATGAAAATACAAGAAGATCGAGGGGAATGGACACAAATGATACTTGAAAAACTATGATGAAAAACCATCTATATTTGCTGGATAATATTAAATCTATGTATTCAAAAAATTCAATGAATTCCAAGTAGGATAAAAACTCACAGATATGAGAAAACTAAACAATAAACCCCTGAATAATCAATGGATCAAAAAAGAAATCTAAGTGATATTAGAAAATCACCTGCATTCATTAAAAATAAATATACAACATATGCAAACTAAGGAGATTTAGCTAAAACACTGCTTAGATGAAAATTTATAGCTATAAATGCCAATGTTAAAAAAAATTACCTCAAATCAATAATCTAGACTTCTTCTCATGACACTGGAGCAAGCTGGAGCAACAAATCCAATGCAAGCATAAGGAAGAAAATAATAAAGACTTGAGTATAAATAAACTGAGTACAGAAGAGAAAAATAATAGAAAACAATTAACAAAGATGCTGTAAAGAACAACAAAATTAATAAACATCTAAGTAGACTAATCAAGGAAAAAAGAAAGAAGATTCAAATTTCTAAAATCATACACAAAAAAAGTGGACATTATTATTAGTCTAATAGAAATGAAACTTATTATAGGGAAAAACACAAAATCTTAAAAGTGATTTTCACAGAAATACAACATTTGAAAAGACCTTTACCAGGTAAAGACAAAATAGAAATCAACACACTTCTCACAAAAAAGAGCATAAAGAGATAGATTCACTAGTAAATTCCATCAAACATTTAAAGAGAATGAACAGGAAACTCTCAAATCATTAGAAAATGAAGGAATACTTTCTAACTATATCAGACCAGTATTATTCTGATACCCAAAACAGACAAATGCATCCAAAAAAAGAAAAATATAGACAGATATTGTTATGTAAATAAGCCAAAGGTACTCTCTGAATCTTGGCCATATGTTGCTTACTTTCTCCCAGTCAGCTTGGACCACTAGCTCTAAATCTCTCTAGGAGCAAAGTTAAATTCTTACATGTCCAATTGTTTGCACATTGTTGGAATAGGCAGATTTTTAGCCATTTAGTCTACCTGCTTTGTATATGCAAAAAACAAAAAAAAGCTACACCTCAAATGTGTTATCCATAGATAAGAAAACCCTAGGGCTATAAAAGACCTCAAGCTGTAAGGGATTTACCCTCAAAAACAGGTCTATCAAAATGTCATCCGAGTAAAGCTCGTTGCATGCTACTGCCTCCCTCTTGTCATAGATTTTTTCCATGATCAGCCCTGAAATTTCAAACTCTACACCTAAGAATATAAATGCCAAAGTCATCATCAACATATTAAGAAACCAATTTCATCAATGTATAACAAGGATTATATGCCATGACCTCCTAGATTTTATCCACAGAATGGTACAACATGCACAAAAACAATTAACTTAATACACCACACATACAGAATAAAAAATAAAATGCTCTCTTTTCTTTCTTTTTTCTTTTTTTTTTTTTTTTTTTTAGTTGTGGGGTATAAATCACAATTCAGTACATAAGTTTAGGTACAGGTGCAATACCCAAATGTACATTAAGTGATGGATGGAGAAAGAAAATATTGTATATCCATACAATTATCTAGACTAAAATATAATAAGGTTCAGGCACATATGAAAACATAGATGATGTTGAAAACATTACACTAAGCCAATGAAGCCTTACCTTGAAGACCACATTTTAAATAGATTGCTTTGCATGAAAAGTTCTGAGTGGGGAAATCCATAGAGACAGAAAGTCAATTAGTGGAAGCCTGGACAAGGGTTGAAGAAGGTGGTAGCAGCAGCTGCTGATGGGTACTTGGTTTCTTTTTTGAGATGTAAAAACATTTCAGAATTGTACAATGGTAATGGTTGCACAATCTTGTACAATATAATATACTAAATATATTGAACTATACTCAAATATATTAACTGTATGATTTAAATGGGGAATTGAATTGCATAAGCATTATATTTTAATAAAGCTATACAAATAAATCCTGACATTCAAAATAAGATCCCTTCAAGCATTTAAGTTATAGTATTATAAGCTCTATTTTTAAATAATGTAGATTTTTGATCAAAGCATGTATAAATTCAAAAATATAAAGAAGAAATAAAATAAGTTAACCAGTAAATTAAACCTAACCCTATTACCCAAATATTTCCACTGCTAAAGGTTTACCTTTATCTACATTGTTAATGGTCTCTTTAGTCAAATAGCCTGGAATTAAGTCCTAACTTACTATTTGCTGTGTTTCCTTGGCCAATTTATTTAACCTCTCTGTGCCTCATTTTCCACTACTGTAAGCTCAGAAGGTTCTAGTAAAGTATAAATAACTCAATTTTTTATGAAATAAATACAGTAATATCTGGCATTTAATAAGAACTGCATAGCTGTCAATGTTATAATAATACATGCAAGTACACACACAAGCATATTTGCACATATTGTTAATATACGTGCTAGGTATTGTAAGTACTTACACTATAATATAATCTAATTATGATTTCTTAAATTGATGGCTTTGAAATATGTGCACTTAAATGTATATCAAGTTTAAATTTATAAACATATTTCAGCTTATGTAACAATCATTGCTTGTTAAAACTCTAATAAATAGAACTTTTTGTAAAAGCAATAAAAGGACATAAAGAAAGAGTATGTGTAAGATTGAAAACCAAAGGGCAGACTAAATACGATGGAGATATTTGTGAAATGTTTAATAGCATTTCTTGAAAAACATTACTTAAAAAATATATTAATCAATTTAAACTATATTTGCAAGAATATTAATCTTTAAATGACTAACCATTTGTAATATTAACTTACTCTTTCTTTCTTTCTTTCTTTCTTTCTTTCTTTCTTTCTTTCTTTCTTTCTCTCTTTCTCTTTCTTTTTTTTTGACAGGGTCTCACTCTGTCATCTAGGCTGGAATGCAGAGGCATGATCATACCTCATTACAGTCTCAAACTCCTTCGCTCAAATGACCCTCTCACCTCAGCCTCCCAGGAAGCTATAGGAGTATAGGCATGCACAGTCATCTCTCGCTAATTTTTTAACTTTTTTGTAGAGGCAGTGTCTCACCGTGTGTCCTTGGTTGATCAACTCCTGAACTCAAGCAATCCTCCAACCTCAGCCTCAAAGCACTGAGATTAAAGGTGTAAGCCACAAAATCCAGCCTTAATCTTATTTTCTGCAAGCCAATGTATTCTAAAAAATAGAAAAATTAAAACTCGAGAAATTTTATTTAGCAAGAGTGTCAGTTACATTTGGGATTGACTGTATCTTGCAAATCTTTAACAGCTTTAGTGTCAAAGGCATTATAATACTGGTCCAGGGAAGAATTATCAAAATTTCTGTGTTCATTTATACATGTTCTTTTCTGTTTTTTTTTATGTATGGAAAATTGAAGACTGAGAGACAAGAAGTCAGGGCAAAAGAATAAAATAGAAAACGAGAAATATATAAATGATTGTTACAACTTTAAATATATACCAGTAGGCTCACTAAAAAGAAATGATGATAATTCTTCATGACTTTACAATTCACGTACTCAGTCTAATGAACTTTTAAAAATAAATTATTTTAGATTCAGGGGATACATATGTGTGTTTACTACATAAACTTTTTTCAATGTTTTAAGTTTATCAAATAAAATTTCACTGTTTTTATTTGTGTGTTTGGGTGTGCACATGTGTGTGTGTGCTAATGAGCAACCAATAAAAAGTCCTCTGAATTGTAAGTCATTTTAACTACATAATTTTCCACTTATGATAACAGTGTATTTTCAAATTCTTACTGAGTTTGTCTCTGAAAAGGCTACTGAACCTATCACACATGAAGAAATTGCCTCTGAGGGCAGCAGATTTATCTGGGCAATTACTATATTGACTAAAGAACCAAGGAGGTTAAGTCCCCTCTTAACACAATTGTTATTTCATTGACCAGTGTTCCATGAGAGACAAGAGTCAGAGCCCAAGGACACGGGAACAATTATGCTATCCTGGGAACAAAGCATGATGCTCTGCAGAGACTTGAATTCTAGAATAAATCATTGGAATTGGGTTGGCAGCAGTATGGATCCACTGTTTGAAAGTAAATTCATCACATGTGGTTACCATGCTGACTGAAATAAATGCTCCAAAATATACAAAGTTAACCACTATTCCACAATTGAATTGCTTTTGTCATTTTTAGGGTATTTTTTGCTTAAATTATATCTGAGAATGTAACTGCTATCTGGGAATGTACTAACATTACAAATAATAAGTTAAATTTACAGTGTTATTGTATTTTTCTTCCTAACAATAATTCATTTTAAATCTAATTTGGTCCCAAAAAGCTTACATAATTTTCAAGTCTAAAGTGCATTATAAGCCAAATTTCTCAAAAAGAAAATTACCATTATTAGAAATTATATTTGCTGCAGCAACTGGTCTCAATGAGAAAAATCACACATATTCTGGTGTTTAATATTCAGTGTAAATATACTATCCATTTTTTCTAATTACTTGATGAATACTAAGAGAAAAATTAGCCTGGTGGAAGAAATTATGACTTCTTCTGTGTCAAAAACTACAAAATTATCTATCTGTTTACTTATTCTTTTATTTCTCAGATACAATGCATATGTCCGACTTGCTTTTTACCTGCTGAGTCGGAGATAATTCATCATCTTTTCCCCTGAGTCTTGAAAGAGAACCATCAATTTCCCAGTGTCTTCTACCATAGAATTGTCTCGAAATGTGACTCCTAAGTTCACCTTCTTTGTGTGGAAGTTTAATGCTAAAAAATACAGAAAAGATATAAGTATAACTCCTTTCTTTGTACTCATTAACAAGTATTTATTGAGCATCTATATGTGTTATGCTCTAGATATACAATTATGAGTATATTATGTCGGAGAAGTAGCTTACTTATGCAAACTTACTTTTTTTGCCAAACATTCTTCCTTATTTTAACTACAGAGTAAGCCAAAATGCGCTCTCTCTCTCTCTCTCTCTCTCTCTCTCTCTCACACACACACACACACACACACACACACACACACACACACACAGACACACACAAAGCTTTTAATAATTTTTAAGGTTGAGTGCAGTGGCTCATGTCTATATTTTTAATTTTTATTTTATTTTGTTTTATTTTTTTTTTGAGTTGGAGTCTCACTCTGTCACCCAGACTGGAGTGCAATGGCCGCTCCCAGTCACCACAGCCTTGACCTGCTGGGCTCTGGTGATCCTTCCATCTCAGCCTTCCAAGTAGCTGGAACTACAGGCGTGCGCTACCACGCCCGACTAGTTTATTTTTTATTTTTTTATAGTGGAGATGAGCTCTCGCCAGGTTGCCCAGGCGGGTCTTGAACCCCCAGGCTCAGGCAATCCATTCACCTCGGCCTCCCAAAGTGCTGGGATTACAGGCTGAGCCACCGAACCCGGCATGTCTATAATCCCAGCACTTTGGGAGGACGTGGTGGGAGCATTGCTTGAGTCCAGCAGTTCAAGGCCTCAGTGAGCCGTGATTATGCCACTGCACTCCATCCTGAGTGACAGAATGAGAAAAAGAAACAAACAAACAAACAAAAATTTGTCAGTGTTTCAGTCTGTGTAGTTGTTAATCATTATAACAGCAGGAGTAGCTTAAAAGGTTAACAATTGTTATGACTATTAATTTACTTGCAATTATGGTAGAAACCTGACAATGTTTCAAAAATAAAATCATTATGTTAGCATGTGATCTCAAAGAATGTAATAAAATAAACATGAATGTAGAAAGACAAAGTATATGTTTTTATTTCTAAATTTCTAATTTTGGGGTATTTTGATTTTTCATAGATTAATATTTTTATAAGATTTTTGACTTAAAGTGCCAGTTTGACAAATATTCGAGAGCTGTGCATGGAGACTGATGTGGTCTAAATTATATCTCCTCCATATATCTCATAATCTTGTGCAAATTAGTCAAATGTCTAAGATTCAGTTACGTCATCTATAAAACAGAAATAATAATATGTTCTTGATATCTTGCTTTTCAGTTTGAAATACAGTTGAAGTAAATAATAATACCAGCTTAGTCAGGCATGGAGGCGCATGCCTGTGGTTCCAACTACTTGGAAGGCTGAGGTGGGACAATCAACTGAGCCCAGCAGATTGAGGCCTTGCTGGCTGTGAACGTGCCACTACACTCCAGCCTGGGCGGCAGAGTGAGGTTCCAACTCAAAATAATAATAATAATAGCAATAATAATAATAATACCAACTGATAGTTTTATTATGTGATTGGGATAATAAAGGCAATGTAATTAGCATAAGTGTCTAGCACACTGTAATATCTCAATAAGGTATAGCGGTCATTTGAGAGCATATTAGAAATAGAGCAATCTTTCTTCCTATAAGTGAAGTATATCCCAGTAGACAAATCATGAGTATGTAATTCCCAAAGCCGCACTTCTGACCTTACTGAGCTAATACTTGATTCGGAAATTCTTGAGCATACATATATCGGGAAGACAAGGGATGAAAAAATATTATTAGAATTGGACAATAGTTCCATGGAGTTTCTTTTATCACTAGTTTCCTTCAAGATTTTTCTCAACTACGGCCTAGTGCAGTGACTTTCAGCGGTAATCTCAGTACTTTTGGGAGGATCCCTTGCAGACAAGAATTCAAGACTAGCCTGGGAAACCTACCAAGATCCTATCTCTACAGTTTATTTTAAGATTTCTCTCAACTCTGAGATAATATTTATCTACTAATTTTCCTGGAGTACAAAGTCTTGCTATTCACGTCTAGATTGCAAAAAATTTTCTTTGTATACTAATGACTAAGAACTATACATAACATAATTTTTATTATTAAAAATCTTCATAGATATTAAGTTTTTATATTCTATAGCAAAGTAAAACATTTGTGATTAACTCCCATCTTCCAGGACAATATTGCTTTATTCATTATATAGATAGGTTTGATTTCTTTATTGAACTATATTTTACATAAGATTCAAATCAGCTCCATGTTTTGATGTTAAGTTTTCCTACTAATTAGAGTGAAATATTTGCTCACAGCTGTAATGGCATGGCATGATTGTTAGTGGAAAGAATTCTGGCACAGTGTGAATCATTTTAAGTCAAATAATGCCATTAACTGTTGGAAAAGAAGTTTTAGAAAAAGCAACAATGTTAATACGTGTATCATGGATATTTTAAATTGTTATTCAAACAAATTAAGCTAAGAATTAAAGTCCTGTTAGTGAAATATTATCAGAATTCAGTATCAATTTTAAATGAGAATGAGTTTGAAAAAAGGGCACAGGAGTAAAAATGAGATATTTATAAAAGTTTAAGATTCGGGTATTCTATAATAATAACGCTGTTAAAACACCAAGCTTGTCTGTTGGAACTCTAAGTTGAGGAACTGTAATCTTAAAAACAGAGCTCATCAGAGTAACTTAAGATACTATTTAAAAAATCTGAAAAAGAAGATCATTCCTTTGAGAACAGTTATATCCACAAAGCAAAGAAGAGCAAATTTCAAAAAAAAGATATTAGGCAAGTAGAAAAACATTAGGCAAGTAGAAAGACCATCTCTTATTGCTAAAAATTAAAATCCCACCAAAATTGGGGCTCTTTGTAGACATATCATGAAATTGCAACAAACTAAATCCAGAATATATCCAAAGTTGAGCACTGTGAATTAATGACAGTTGAATATGAATGAACAATACCAAACCATGATTGACATGTACATCATTGTCTCGTATTATTAGAAAGGACCATATGATAATCAAGATTATCTGTTCATTGGAGATTTTTCTAAGCCTGCCTTTTAAAATCCTCTATTTAAAAGAGAAAAATGGGAAATACTTTTATTTGATAGAGTGTGTTGAAGAGACTTTTGTGTGTAAGAGAAAATAATTCATTCTATAATCATATGAAGTTGAAAATTACTCAGAAATATCTATTAATCATTGATATTATGGTTGAGGTTATACACAGATCATATTGATAATTTTAATAGTATTTTTCTCAACATATTAAATTCTGAAAAAACGTTCTTGATATCTTGCTTTTCAGTTTGAAATACAGTTGAAGTAATATCATGCTATAACTGAAAAAAATGAATTAACAGTAGGCTTCAGCTGAGGCAGTCATTTTATAAAGTTATGCACTTTTAATAAGAATATATAATGAGATACTATTGAAGTGCAAAACACATTGCTCTGACTACTCATTTTTTATATTGACAGTTTACTTTCAAAATTTAATTTCAACTATATTCAGAAAAATATAGTATCTATTTCTGCACCTAAAGACTTATTTAAATGTCAATAATTTTACTTAGATGAATTTCATGAGACCATGAAATCTAGATTGTGTTTTCAAGAAGATTGTACATTACATAGTTTCGTGGTGTGCCAAAAACAGAAAAAAAATGCAAACATTTGATTGACTTGTCATGAGAAACAGCGTGGATTAGCTCCCCTTGCCTTTATAATCATAAGAGTAAGGATATGAAATTGGCAAGTACTTACAAACCTAAACACAGAAAGTTTTATGAATGTATTAGAATGAATTATAATTGAATATTTATTTCACGTTTATTGATCTTGCACTAGAAACAGATGATATAAGAAATCAGACAAAGTCATATTCCTTAAGACAATTATAGTGATGTAAGGTAGACAGAGAAGTATACTGACAATTACAATGGGAAGATATAAATACTATGACAGCAAAATACTTGGAGTCCTATAAAACCTCCAAGAAAATAGCAACACAGTCTTTGCAAAATTGGAAAATAAAAAGTATTTTATGTGAAATTAATACGCACATACACCTGCCATACACAAATGGTATAATACTGCATTTCAACATAAAGAATTATAGCAGAAAATGAATTAGAACACATTTTTATTTATTTTTTATTATTATGATTTGAGGTATTTGACAAGTATCTTTGCCTTTTTAGTTGACCTCTGGACGTAAAAGATGTTAAATTAAAAACATAGCACTTAACCTGTAAGTCTATAAGTGTATAAGTGAAGTAAATTTGTGTGTTCCTCTTTAAAAGAAGTTTCACTGAAAATTTTTTCAAAAAGTTGATTTGATTTAAGATGTTTCTCATGAATGTAATAGTAATATTTACTAAATCAAAACAGCTCTGCCATTATTGTGGGCTTCTGTACAAATTAGCAGAAAGGAAGATTTAAAATTGACATACCTAATTATAAATTTTAAAAGATTACATCTGTTGAGTACTTCTCACGTGTCAGGCACTTTACTAAAATTATTGCATATGCCAACTGATTTGACACTCAGAAACATTCTATAAGATTGGACCTGCCATGATTCTTATTTTACAAGTAAAATGACTGAGTAGAGAGAGAAAAAGAAGCTTTCCAAAGCCCCTATGAGAGTTAAGAAAAAAACCCAGTATTCATGAGCAGTTTAAGAGAAAGTTCTGATAAAATACATGTTAAATACCTAAATATATGTCACGTTTTATGTTTTTCACTAGGGCATTTAGACCAGACAACATAAACTCACATTGGTTCCCTTAAATCAGCATCTCAAGTATAGGCCCTTGTTCATAAGTAGCCAGTAGTATATCGTAAATTAAAGTCATAACCAGACTTTTAACTAAAGACCATTTTAATAGTGTTCCAAACAGTTGCAGACTATAATATGTTTATATAGATACGCAAGAAGAGTTAAGGGGGAAAGCATTTTTATATAGCACTATTAGTATTAAAGTATTCGGTGCAATTATTAAAAGTATAATAAAAGATGTAGAAAAATTTTAAAGGATGGATTGTTTCCTTTTTAAATAATATCTAAATTCTGTGTTTTGTATGGAAGAAATAAAGAGTACACTGATAATCATTCCAATGCCTCTCTAAAAAGCCCCATCCCTTCAAAAGAAGTCTGTGATTTGACAAAGGATATCTTATTAAGAAATAAAATTTTATAGCAGCACTTGAAATTGAATGTATCCTGGGTTCCAGTATTGGTCCCAAAAGCTGTGAGACCTAGAAAAATCATCTAACTTCTCTGAGCCTTAGTGTGCTGATATGCAATGAAGGGATAGAAATCACAACTTGATCTCTGAGGTCCCTGCAGACTATGATAAGCTATAATTACCTAAAATTAGCAGGTTTCAGTAGACTGAAATCAGTAGAGATAACATACCAATTACCTCATCCTAATTAATAACTTCTCTCTCATAGGTTCATGTTAAAAACATGTACAGCAGATGACAAATAAAGTTATGTAGAGATATTCCGATTTTTCTTATTTTTTCAGTCAGCACTGCAAGCAAACAGAAGTACTAAAATTATTTATTCACCATCATAGTTTCCTTGCAGGAAAATATTTCCCAGATCAAATGTTTCAACATATTTTAATATTAAAACAATTAACTCCAGTAATTTGAGGAGAGATTTGGGATTAAGTAAAAAAAAATTACTTAATATTTATTTGTAACAGGAAGACTATTCTATTGTAAGTTGGCATTTGTAATTCATACCTCTTCACTGATTTTTCTTGCATGTTCTATTCAAGTAGCTTCTTTTTGTTAGATAAACATTATTATACCTATTATATTGCTTTCTTTTATATTAAAATATACATATGCCACTAAATACTAAAATCATACATTAGAATTTGATTGACATTGTAAGTATATCTACTTTTACAACTTTTCTGAAGTTTCTAGAAAGTGTACTGAGTGTTTTCCTAAGAACAAGAGTAGTATTTTTAAATAAAAAACTACTTATTTTAATATTAGAGATTCTCCTTTTATGACAAATTCAAATATAAAAGAACTGTTCCCTTGAGAAAGAGCCCCTAAAATAGTTCAGGATTTTTTCTCCCACTTAAATGCTCTATATCTAAAAAGATTGCTTCAGACTACAAATGTGAAAACGATGAAAATGAATGCTTTTATAAAATAAAAGATTGACTATTCCAGAGATGATCTATATTTTCAGGACAATGATGAGTGCCTTGAACCTACCTTGTACAACAGAGAGATGAATTTGCTCATATCTTTCAGCCTAGCTCGTTTGTGTACCCATTTCCCACAGAAATAGTAATAGAGCATGAAGAAAGCATAGCTCTACATGACAGGCTCCTTCTTAAAATACAAAATATAACTTCTGCTCAAATTTCTTTGATGAAAACACATTAATGTGGCTAGTTCAGTTGGCCTTGCAATATAGCCATTGCAAAGATAACTGAAAAACATCTGTGTGTTCACAAAAAAAGGCCAAAAAGATTTTGATTAGCAATTAGGCACTCAGTCATATTCATAGTTTGTGTTGGTTTAGAGCTATTAGCAATAACTTTTAACTTTTATGTTACAGCACAAAATTTAAAATGTCCTTAACTTCCTAAAACTTTGGGGACAAAAGTTTTTATATACACAGTTGTCCAGAAAAATGTAAATATTCTGGCTAACAAAACAATAAATTCAAATTAAGAAATATCACTGCTAATTAACTAGTCTTTAAACACTTAAAAGTAGGAAGAAATTATTAAACATTATAAAAATAGTTTTTATGTCTTAAAAAGAATTGCTAAATGTAGTGGCATTCATGTAATTAGCCATATGCAGACTCATTGCTTTATGTAACACAAGCTTTTATCACAATGATTAATGTTTTCTTGTGCCATATTTAACAATAGATCACAAAACTAGTCCATAATCCAAAGCTAAGAAACAATTGTAAAATTATTGCTTTTCTCGAGTAAAGTTACAGAAATGATTCAAGATGCTACATATAAATCAACAACTTTTTGGTACATTGTAGTTGTGGAAATGATAATATTGGTATAAAATTGTATTTTTAATACAAATAAACTTTAGAAGTTTAAACCAAAAAGTTTAGATAAGCACATAATCAAATATCACATTGTCATGCTGAAAAAAGATAAAAAGTAAACCAATACATATATATTTTTTAATTTTTTTAAGTAACTAATATGTATTTTTTCTAATATACTATGCTAGCATTTTTGTGTTCAGCTATGATGGAATCCACAAACTGGTCAAACTATAAAATATAGGAGATAAAGGTTTTTTCAGTATTCTACAACAGGCAGCACAGAATGTGATCATTGAAAGACATAAAAAAAGCTAAAGCACAAATTAGCCTCTGATTATTGCCTGAGAGCAGTTTCTTAGCTACAGTGCAGAGAATTGAAGTTCAAGTAGAGTATTCAGAATTCACACTACACTGGGAATCATAAGGATTCTAGCCCAGCCAAAGTTTAGAGATTTCACTGGACACTCAAACCTTAATGAAAATCGGATTGAGATCACAGAAAAGTCATACTTTAGACATAAGGACCACACCCTACATTAAAAACCATATAGAAGAACTAAGAGGAAAAGAAAATGAATTTACTCAACCAAACTATGAAGCAAATCTAATAGGCTCAAGAGAGTTGTAAATAATTTAACTGCCTGCCAGAACATAAGTCAACTATTTAAAGAATGAAATCTAGCTCTGACTCTCAATACGATGTTAAGGAGAGACAAATAACAACAACAACAACAAAAAATAGAAATACAAAAAAGCAGGAAAATATAAGCAGTTAGGGGGAAAAGCAATTAACTGTAGCAGAAACCAATCTGGGTATAGGAGTTCGCAGACTATAAAAGAGCTATTGTAAATATATTCAATATAGTAAGACAAATAAGGATTGATAATGCTATAACAGTAGACAAATAGCAAAAAATGAACTGAATGAAAAATCTAGAATTGTAAAGTTTGATGAAACAATTACTGAATGGTGTTAGCAGCAAATAGGACACTATAGGAACATAGTGAGTAAAACTGAAATAAAATTAATACAAATTAAGGGAGTGAAAGAATTTCGGTGCCAGTAATGACTCCACGCCGGCCAGGACCAAGAGATTTATTAAAGGGGCTGTTACAGAGAGGATCTGTAATGGAGGAAAAAAAGAGAGAGAGAGTTGCAGGGAGTGGGCTGCATTTATTAGCCTGACAGGGGCCGGAAGGGGCTGTGCTATGTTTCTATTGGAGGAGCTGCATGGGAGTAGGGTGGGGCCGATGCCATGTTATAGTCCTATTGGACGCATAACAAAGCTGGCTAAGGATTGGAGGCTTGCAGGTTTGAACCTCCCGCGCGCGGGGAATTGTGCACACAGAAGCCGGGACCTGGGGCCTTTGTTGTCTGGTGTGTCCTCACCATGCTCGGCACCATTTTGGGATCCGCCACTCTGGTCGCTTCCTGCACCCTTCAGGAAGCTGAAAATTAGAAAGTATAAAAGATTAGATTAAAAAGATAAGCTTACAATATTTAAGCCACCTAACTATTGGTTAGGACACAATTTGTCAAAAAAGAGAAGTAAAACCTCTTTTTCAAATGGCTAAAAAGTAATTCAGTTTGCTTGATTGGTGTTATTGTGCACATTCAAAAACTTCAGAGAGGCACAATATAAAGAAAAACAGTACTTAAACACATCATAGTCAAACCCAATGTACTTTACAAAAGCATCAAAACCCATAAAATACAAATGATACTTTTAGATAGATTATTGATAGAGTCTATGCTAAAAAGCACAAAACATTCAGAATGCAAATAAAGATGACTTTTATAAATTGAGTTATAGAATCATGGATTAGAAGATTCAAAATTATTAAAATGTTGCTTGTCTCCATTAATCTATAGATTATATCCTGTCAACAAAGAATTCCAACATTTTTTATAGGGCTTGTTTTGAGATTGACAAGTTGTTTCTAAATTTATTCAGAAAATACAAAGGAACAAAAATAGCCAAAATAATCTTTTAAGAAAATTTTTAAATGGAAAAATTTAGAGGATACCATTATTTGATTTCAAGACTTACTACAGAAGTATAATTATTAAGAACATAGAATACTGGTGATAGGAAGGGTAAATATGCCAAAGGAACAAAAGGAGAGCTAGGATATATCTATACATATAACCAGTTTATTTTTGACAAAGGTATCAAAGCAATTCAATATAGAAACGAGCACATTTATAATAAATTGTCTCGAAGTAATTGAATGTCAATAATAAAAAGATAATAAAACTTGAAACTTACCTCATAGCATACATAAAATTAATGTTTGTTTTGGAACAAACATTTGACCTTGAAATCTAGAATTCCAAAAATTCCTGAAAAAAAATATGTGATTTTTTGATAAGCACAGATTTCTTATGAGGAAACAAACAATTTTTTAAATGTTTGGACTTTACTGAAATAAAAGACTTATTTGAAAAACAATATTAGTGAGAGAGAGAGAGACGGAGACACAGAGAGGGTAAGACGAAGACAGAGAGATTCAAATAAAGCCAAGCCCTAAAGGGAGAGAAAAAATTTTGACAATATATGTATGCAACAATTGAATTGAATTCAGAATATAACAATTCATTTACTATCAGGCCAAAAAAAAAAAGGCCAACAACTTGAACAAACACTTCACCAAAAAAGTTATATAAATCAAATATCATTAACTATTAAAGAAATGCAAATTAAAACTACAATAAAAATTATTTTATTCCTGTTAAAACCATGAAATTTAAAAAACAAAACAAACAAACAAAAACTGACAACAAGAAAATGTTGACCAAAATGAAGCGGGGTGGAATATATTATACATTGCTAGAAAGTATAAATTTGCACAGCATTTTGAAAAGTCATCTTACTGTTTCATGAAATTAAATATGCATACAGATCAACTCATGGTATACTTAGATATGTGAATTTTGCTTTATGTAAAACAAAGTATGTTCATTATATAATTTTCCAAAGGTTACTACTTGGAAAACAGTCATCATGAAAAAAAATGAAAGGAGCAGTACTTTTAAGTCAGAAGATTTTGATACTAATTTCAGCTCAAGTATTTTAAAGTATGGGGCTTGAAGATTGTTAAATAACTTTGTCTCATGTTCTTCATTTAAAAAATGGGGATGATATCTACTACTAAATAATATTGTAATGTTTAAAAAATACCAAAAGTAATTTTAATGTTAAAATTTTACATAAACAGAATCATCAGTATTATCGACATTAATTCACCTTATTATTATTTCCTATATTAAAATAAAATCATAACAATAAAACTATTACAATCTTTTCATAATGGTGATACAGCTTTTTCTAGTTTGGCAGGATCAGGGTTCCTACTTTGAAGTTACTGAAAAAGCATTGCGAGGTTGAGATCCACGAGGTGGCAGAGGACACAATGGCATCCAAGAGGGGAGCACAGAGAACTTGGAGACACCTACGATTGGCCATGGAGCCCAAGGAATGTTACTGCTCTCTCAGCTTGACAGCCCAGGGAACTAAGTCCCAAAGGAGTGTTCACAGCTCTCTTGGTTTGACTGATCCTCAAGAAGTGTTACAGCTTTGTCAGTTCAGTAGGCTGGAAAGCATGAGCCCTAGAGCAGTATTTGCAGCCATTCCAGTTCCCCAGGTTCTTGGTTTCTTGATTTATGACCAAGGGAGTCAGCAAGTTGGATTTTATTAGAAGATAGCAAGGCTCTCAGCAGCATGAGAGGACCCAAAGTGAGATCCCAGGAATGCAGCCAGGGTGTGTGTGTGGGGAGGGGGGGGTGTTATGTTATATAATCCTGAGAGTGCGCTGATTGGTTGGCAGCGCAGGCTCAAAAAATGCACCAATCAGAAAGAAGTGGACAAAAAGGGAAGTCCGCAGTCAAGGGAATAGCTGTTCTCACTCTGGTCTGTGGGGCTTGAAGTGGAAGTTTCTACCCAGGACCACCCTAATTTGTCTGTCTATCCAGTTTCTTCCTTCTCTCTTTCACTGGGAGACAATATATTTGCTTCACAGGCTTTTTATGCAAAAAAGATTAATGACTATATCACAATTTGTGAAGTTTCAAAGAGATAATGCATGTAAATCTTTTAGGAAAAGACCAAGAATATTTTCATTAAAATATGCATTAATTATATTTAAGAAAAGTATGTATCGCCTTTTCTTAGGGAGAGTACTTTATAGTTGTTAGAAAGTTATATATTTTGTAATTTTGTTTAAGTCTTCTGTTATCTTGCCAATATTCCTACTTGTTTTATCCATTATTGAAAAGGAGGTATGGAAGTCTGTAATTACGATCGTGTGTCACATAATGGCATACTGGTTAGTGATGGAGTGCACATACAATGGTGGTCTCAGAAGGTTATACCAAACTTTTACTGTATCTTTTCTATGTTCAGATACAGTTAAATGCACAAATACCTTTGTGTTACAATTGCCTACAGTATTCCATACAGCAACTTGTTGTACAGGTTTGTAACCAGGAAGAAACTAGCTATACCGTCTAGGTTTGTATAAGTATTCTCTATGATATTTACATAAAAACAAAATTGGTTTGTGTAAGTACACCCTACAATGTTTGCATAAAGACAAAATTGCCTAATGACACATTTTTAGAACTTCTCACCATTATTAAGTTATATATGATTGCATTACTGTTGAAATGTCTAATTTTTACTTAAATTATTTGTTTTTATTTTATGCACTTTGGAGCTTTGTTATTAAGAACATATATGTTGGTGACTGTTATATATTCTGGGTGGATTGACCCTGTAATCATTATGAACTATCTTTCTAGTAATATTTTTGCTTTAAATGCTGTGTTTCCTATTAGCCTTTCCAGTTCTTCTTATGTTATTTTTATAGTGCTTTCTTAATGTATAATTGATTCTTAAATATATCTTAAATATATCTCCTGTGGAAAGACTATATCTTTATTCAGCCTCACAATCTTTGCCTTTTGATTGGATTACTTAATCTATATGTTGTCATTGATATACTTTACAACTTATGTTTATCTTTTTGTTTTTGATATATCTCATACATTTTAATTGTTCTATTTATCTTTTCTTGCATCCTTCTGCATTAAATATTTCTAGTCTAGCCTTTAAATTCAATTACTAATTTAAGTTACTTTTTTGAGTTTCTTATTTTTAAGTTATTATACTGGGGATTATAACATACACCTTAACTTAATACATGCCAGTTTTAAAAGGGGGGACTCAAACAACTTGTGATTTTTTTTTTTTGGATAGTGGGTCCCTTATAGTACATGCTTTTTTTGCTATGTAAGTGTTCTAGGAACTCATTGAAAGCACTGTACTAGGTAGGTTTGTTGTGAAAGACTGTGCTTGGCTTCAGTTAGCTTTTTTTTTTGAAGATTCTTTCTACACATACACTCATTTCATGATAGGTGATTTACAAGCACATCTGCCCACAGCATGCTGAGTGTTTAGCAATTTTTCACTAAATATTCTGACGGCCATGCCCCACCCTCCCTATTTACCCAGTCTAGCCCAGGTGGGTTTTTTTGTTTCCCCAATGAAAAAAAGTTCTCAAAGAGAATCATTTTGCTGATGTGGAAGAGGTGAAACCAAAAAAACAGCAGAAGCACTAAAAGGTTTCAAAATCGATGAGTTCAAAAACTGTTTTGAGCAGTGGAGAAAGTGTCTTGATGGATGTATTGCATTAAACAGAGGTTACTTTGTAGGTACATGAAAGTGCTTTGTAGTATGTGTAAGTCTAAACATGTGAGAATAAATAAACAATTTCTTATTAATAAATGTCAGGTTTTGGGGTTCTCCGCCCCTTGTATACTGACAGTTACAATGAAATGTTACAATTTTATCCCTGTTGCTCTTTCTCTTCTTCACACTTTTATGTATACATATTGTGTTTGTATTTGCTGTATTCTTGAGAATTCATTATTACAAATTACTTAGTTTAAAGTGGCTGAAAAAGAATAAAAGCAAATATATATTTATAGATTTTTGTTATAGTAACAACTTTTATTCACTGTTTATTGTTCTTTTCATTTCCTGTGGATTTAAGCTACTAATTATTGTCATTTGTTTATGCCAATATAGCTTTTTTTTCTGCCCAACTGTTTTGTGCTATTATTGTCAAATGTATCACATTTCTAAATGATATAAGTCCAGCAGTACAATTTCCTACATATATCTTGAGAAAATTGCTTTTTGAATCATAAGGAGAAGAAAGGAAACAAGTATGAAATTATATCATCTTTTGTAGTCATCTACAAAATTACCTTTACTGTTGTTTTTTT
>NW_007260377.1:1506188-1507173 GCF_000164805.1 Carlito syrichta
CCTCATTCCTCAACCAACTCATCTTCGACAAAGCCCCCACCACCTACCAGGGGGGAGAAGAGAACCTATTCAGTAAATGGTGCTGGGAAAACTGGTTGACCACATGCAGAAGATTGAAACAGGACCCCTATCTATCCCCATGCACAAAGGTTAACTCCAAATGGATCAGAGACCTAAATGTAAAACCTCAAACCATAAGAACCTTAGAAAAGGAAGGAAATACTCTCATGGAAATCGGAACTGGCATCCATTCCTGTACAAAACCCGAAACCCACAGGACTTAAGAGAGAAGATAGACAAATGGGACCTTATTAAACTGACAAGCTTCTGCAAAGCCAAAGAAACCATCAAGAGAGCAGGAAGACAGCCTACAGACTGGGAAAAAGTCTTTGCCAACTCTAGGTCTGACAAAGGCTTAACATCCTGGATCTACAAGGAACTGAAACGTACTGAAAAGAAGAAAACAAACAACTCCATTATAAAATGGGCAAAAGATATGAACAGACACTTCACAAAAGAAGACATTCGAGAAGCCAACAAACACATGAAGAAATGCTCAACCTCACTAATCATCAGGGAGATGCAAATCAAAACCACACTGAGATACCACCTAACTCCAGTCAGAATGGCAATTATCAACAACTCAAAAAATAACAGCTGCTGGAGAGGGTGTGGTGAAAAGGGAACACTTCTACACTGCTGGTGGGAGTGTAAGCTAGTGCAACCTCTGTGGAAAGCAGTGTGGCGATTCCTAAAAGCTCTAAAAATTGACCTTCCATATGACCCTGCAATCCCCCTACTGGGAATATACCCTGAAGAACACAAATCACTCTATAAAAAAGATACCTGCACACGTATGTTTATCGCAGCATTGTTCACAATAGCAAGAACCTGGAGACAACCATGCTGCCCATCAAAAGAGGACTGGATTAAAAAAATGTGGTACATATACACGATGGAATACTACGCAGCCATAAAAAAGAAC
>NW_007260377.1:1507193-1523342 GCF_000164805.1 Carlito syrichta
TTCAATTACTAATTTAAGTTACTTTTTTGAGTTTCTTATTTTTAAGTTATTATACTGGGGATTATAACATACACCTTAACTTAATACATGCCAGTTTTAAAAGGGGGGACTCAAACAACTTGTGATTTTTTTTTTTTGGATAGTGGGTCCCTTATAGTACATGCTTTTTTTGCTATGTAAGTGTTCTAGGAACTCATTGAAAGCACTGTACTAGGTAGGTTTGTTGTGAAAGACTGTGCTTGGCTTCAGTTAGCTTTTTTTTTTGAAGATTCTTTCTACACATACACTCATTTCATGATAGGTGATTTACAAGCACATCTGCCCACAGCATGCTGAGTGTTTAGCAATTTTTCACTAAATATTCTGACGGCCATGCCCCACCCTCCCTATTTACCCAGTCTAGCCCAGGTGGGTTTTTTTGTTTCCCCAATGAAAAAAAGTTCTCAAAGAGAATCATTTTGCTGATGTGGAAGAGGTGAAACCAAAAAAACAGCAGAAGCACTAAAAGGTTTCAAAATCGATGAGTTCAAAAACTGTTTTGAGCAGTGGAGAAAGTGTCTTGATGGATGTATTGCATTAAACAGAGGTTACTTTGTAGGTACATGAAAGTGCTTTGTAGTATGTGTAAGTCTAAACATGTGAGAATAAATAAACAATTTCTTATTAATAAATGTCAGGTTTTGGGGTTCTCCGCCCCTTGTATACTGACAGTTACAATGAAATGTTACAATTTTATCCCTGTTGCTCTTTCTCTTCTTCACACTTTTATGTATACATATTGTGTTTGTATTTGCTGTATTCTTGAGAATTCATTATTACAAATTACTTAGTTTAAAGTGGCTGAAAAAGAATAAAAGCAAATATATATTTATAGATTTTTGTTATAGTAACAACTTTTATTCACTGTTTATTGTTCTTTTCATTTCCTGTGGATTTAAGCTACTAATTATTGTCATTTGTTTATGCCAATATAGCTTTTTTTTCTGCCCAACTGTTTTGTGCTATTATTGTCAAATGTATCACATTTCTAAATGATATAAGTCCAGCAGTACAATTTCCTACATATATCTTGAGAAAATTGCTTTTTGAATCATAAGGAGAAGAAAGGAAACAAGTATGAAATTATATCATCTTTTGTAGTCATCTACAAAATTACCTTTACTGTTGTTTTTTTATTCTAATCTAATGTCTCTTGCTTTTACTTTAAATAACTACCTTAAAATTTATTGTAAGATATGTCTTTAAGCAATGAATTCTCCCGATTTTTATAAACCAAAAATGTTTTTAATGTAATTTTTAGAATTGAGTTATAATTAGTATAAAAATCTTGATTGGCAGTTTTTCTTTTTGCTTTCTTACTTTCATCACTTTGAATATGTTACCGCATTGCTTTCTAGAACTCATTGTATGCTGACCCATAAGTCAGCTAACAATCATATTAGGATGCCAACATACATAATGAGTCATTCATCTAGTGCTGATTTAAAGATTTTCTATCTGGTTTTTACTTTTAACATTTTATTATAATGCATCTGAATGTAGATATCCTATTTGGACTTTGTTATACTTCTTGAGTGAGCAGATTAAATTTTTATCAAATCTGGAAAGTTTTTAGTCATTATTCCTTCTTGCTTTTTCCCTTTCTCCTCTTTCTAGTTCAACTGCACATATGTTGCTAGATATTAGTGTACCATATTTCTTTAAGGCGCTATTTTAAAAATATTTCCTTTACTGAGCATCAGATTGCATAATTTTTATTGATCTATTTTCAATTGTGATTATTCTTTTATGCTTCCAACTCAAAACTCATTTGAAACTCATCTGGTTAGTCTAACTTTGGCTATTGTATCTTTCAGGTGCAGAATTTTTCATTTTTGTTATTTATAATAATTTCTAAGTATTTATTGGTATTCTATTTAATAAAACTTTGCCTTTATACCTTCTTGTATTTTTAAGTCATAGTTTTATTTAGTTTATTAGCATATTTACAAAGATACTTTGAAATCTGTGGTTAATTTTATTTATTTATTTATTTATTTTTATTTTTTGAGTTGGAGTCTCACTCTGTCGCCCAGACTGGATGCAGCCTCGACCCCCTGGGCTCCGGCGATCCTTCCGCCTCAGCCTTCCGAGTAGCTGGAACTACAGGCGCGTGCTACCACACCCGGCTAATTTTTTAATTTATTGTAGAGATGAGGTCTCGCCAAGTTGCCCAGGCAGGTCTCGAACCCACGGGCTCAGGCAATCCACTCACCTCAGCCTCCCAAAGCGCGGGATTACAGGCTGAGCCACTGAGCCCGGCTGTGGTTAATTTTATGAGTCAACATAACTGAAGTAGAGATATCAGGACTGTTATTTCTGAGAGTGCCTTTAAAAGTGTTTTTGATTGAGACGTGTTTGAATTAGCAGATTCGGTATATTAGATCACCCTCCTCAATATGAGAGTAATCATCCAATCTGTTGAGGACCTCAATAAAATAAAAAGGTGGAGAAAGAATACATTTTCTTTTGTTTCTTTCTGTCTGCCTCTCTTAGCTGGGATGTCAGTCTTTCTTGCCCTTGGTATGGGATTTATATCATTGACTCCCCTGATTTCCAGGCCCGTATACACAGATACTACTGACTTTCCTACTACTTCAGCTTGCAGATAGTAGATATTCCTCATAATAAATGTTCATACCTATATATTTACATCTAGCTATTCTCTATCTCTATCTATCATCTATCAATCTCTCTCTCTCTCTCTCTCTCTATCTATCTATCTATCCACCTATCTATCTATCCACCATCTATCATCTCCTAAGTGCTAAGTTTCTCTGGAGAATCCTGACAATTACAAGGATTTTGTCTTTTTAATTCCATCATCTGGACCCCTTCAGATCTTGTTGTCCACTTTTTTTGTCTTGAAGTGTAAACTTTTTGTTTATGTGCATGTCATTTTTTTTTAGAACATTTTAGGTAATGTAGCTTAACAAGTTTGAATCCTGAAAGTCTTTCTCGGAGGTTGTTGCTGTTTTCTGCTTTGTCATTTTATGTTTGTTTGTTTACTGATTTTACTGAGTTAATTCTGTAAAATCTCTTTTCTCTGCATTTAGAAGCTTCTCATATCCCTGCTCAGATTACTTTTCCCTTGATTGTGTCTTTCAGCCATATTGCCTATGCTCCATCCCTGAGTTAGCCTAAACTGCCTATTTTACAAAAGTTTTACTTAAGCCGTTTTGGCCAATTAGATGTTACCATTTACTGTTAGACGTGTGTGTGTGTGTGTGTGTGTGTGTGTGTGTGTGTGTGTGTGTGTGTGTGTATACACATGTATGTCCACTTGTTATGTTTCAAGTTTCAGCTAGAGACCACCGGTTTGAAGTTACCCTCTCTAATTACATCTAAGAGGGGTTGATCTTGGGCATGCACACAGTCTTCCAGATTGCCTAGAATAAGATTATTTTGTTTCAATTCTAAATGTGTGGAGTCACTTTTAATTTCAGGTAGCCTGTTATTCAGTCATTATTTGGCCAGAAGATTTGTTTAAGCTCTTGTTTCAGTGGATCTTCTGGCCTATGTTGTAGATACACTCAAGTCAACTCCACATCCTACTCTGATTGCTCCTGAGTGGGTGAAAGCTAGTGCATATACACAAACTTCCCAGTTCCCAGATGGGCTGTCAACACTGACAGCCTGTTCTCGACTTTCTTTCACTTGTTTACCTTCATTAAACTTTAAGCTGTTACATCATTTTTTGTGTCATGAAACTGCTAACTTTCTCTTATTTCTTCTCTAACAAGGTCTCTCTGTATTTTTTGGACAACACCATTAGGTTTGGAGTTCTCCATTCTCTGATACAAAGCATAGGGGAGACAAAACTACAAAAGTTGAACTTCCTTTCAGGGTCCCAGCAAGGTTCAATAATTAAATTGACATGACATATAGATTAATAAAAAAAGAGCCTGCTGGGCTTGGTGGCTCAGCCTGTAATCCTGCACCTTTGGGAGGCTGAGGTGAGTGGATTGCTTGAGTCTGTGGATTCGATACCCGCCTGGGCAACTTGGCGAGACCTCATCTCTACAATAAATCAAAAATTAGCCGGGTGTGGTAGCGTGCGCCTGTAGTTCCAGTTACTTGGAAGGCTGAGGCGGAAGGATCGCCGAAGCCCAGCAGGTGGAGGCTGCGGTGGCCGCTACCGGCCACTGCACTCCAGTCTGGGCGACAGAGTGAGACTCCAACTCAAAAAAAAGAAAAAGAAAAAGAAAAAGAGCCTAATGCCTGCCTTATGTAGTAAAGGAATCCTCATAATAAAATGAATACCCCAAAGAAACAGTGAATCGGTTACTTATATATTGAATTGGACAAATAGTAAACTTGAAAAGGTGATTAGGCAAAGGGGTTTGGGCTAGAGTATTTAGAAAGATAAGGGTTACTTTAACAAGGCTTGTTTGTGCAGAATTTCTTGGGCCTCAACTTTCTCATTTTTGATGATTAGAGTGTTGCTTTTTCCCTAGTATAGGGAGGACATTTATCACATGAAAATGTCATCTTCTGCTTTTAAGAAACAGCATGAAAATCACAGTGATCTCTTTTTGCATTGTGTTACTTTTCAAGTGCCTTTAACTTAGTCAATATACCAGGGTGGTACATATTTAACACCTTCAATTACTCAATCCCCACAAGCAGTTTTTCCAAAAGCCCTGAAGCCTCTTGCTCCCCCTATAGTCTAGTCTAATATACTAAAAAGTATATTAATAATATTTGGCATTTCCTTATGTATCAGCAAGTTGAATTTAAAAACTAAGCTCAGATGAGTATTCACCATTTTTACTGTTTGTTTTGTTTTAGTCCACATGGATATATAGTGAGAGATTTTAAAAGCTGTGCCAAATCTAATTTCTGCTTGTGCAGTTGCATGGTGTATTGAAGGATACTTAACATTTCCTGCTATGACACTAAATGTCAGTAGCACCATACTAATTATTGTTTCTGTAAAAACCTCTAGCAAATCTTTAAAATACCATAATTTTACAAGAATGTGACCATACTCTATATGTTCTAATTCTATAATTTATGTGTATACAACAGTATGTAACTTTAATAGAATTCAATTTCAGTTAGTAAAGATCTACCTATTCTTTTAAGCTTTTATTTAATTTCAATATTATGTGTGTATTCTGCTTTTCTATTCTAAAACTAATATTTGGCTGGCTTCTGTTACAATTTTCCAGGTAGATTTAATTCTATAGGCTCTTATTTAAAAAATGTTAAAAGTAATTTCTCTCAGTTTAATTTTTATTCATCATAGCTAGACCAAAGAAAAATTCCTTTAAAAATATTTCATGTCCTTTAGCTTAAAGTATACTTTTGACAAACCTGATTTCTTTTAATTTTCACAATCTACTAAGGTTCCATTATAGTATTTTACTGAGGGCAAAATGAGGATTAAAGGGGCTAAGCAATTTTGAAATGATTGGACAAGATTAAGAGTCAGAGGAAAATTTAATATCCGGAGTAATGGCTCATCTTTTGCACTCTAGCTGGGCCACTCTCCGATGTCTGAATTATCCACTTCACACTCCTACCAATAATCTCGAGTGCTGGTCTTTTAAAATATTTCTGCCTTCAACCACCTTTCTTCAGCAGGAATCAGTGTGCAAATTGAAATGTCTTTTCCGAAGAAAGCCTATAAGTGACAAAATTGTTTAGAAATTGGGGAAATGTCTGTTACCTTGCCTACAAGATCCTATTCCATTTATCAATTGCAATTGTTTAGATCAAAGTGGAAGGACACATGAAATTCACTGTGAAGCCTGCAAACTGCAGAACAGGTGGCATTTATTTCTTTAGTTTGTTTCAGTATAAAACCTTGAAATGTGCCCTTCTATTCTGAACAGATTTTTAAGAGATTTTATTTTTTATTGTGTGTTTAATATCAAAGAATAAACAGATAGTTTTCTTGAAAAACTATTCTAATTGTTTGAAAACCATAAAAACATGTTAACAATTCTTGTAATGATAAAAAATTGTATATTGTTTTTTGAAAAATGAGAATATTCTGACAGAGAAATATGCCAGATCTCTTTCAGTTCTATGAGGCTTATAATGTTTTTCTAAGTAAATTTTATGAACGATAAGCCTTTACTATTACACAAAAGTTATTCTATCTCTAGTTGAAAAACAAAAAAGACTAGCCAATTACATAAAAGAATCATAATAAAAATGTTTTTATTTTCTGAAAATGTTGTTTCTACCAAATTTCTTCTTTTCAGTCTACAAATTATTTTCTCCCAAATTAAAATTACTTTCAGACAAAAATCCAAAATAATCGTTTGAATATTTTCTTCCTTTATTATTATTATTATTATTTTGAGTTGGAATCTAACTGTCGCCCAGGCTACAGTGCAGTGGCTGACTCACAGCCGCTGCAGACTCTACCTGCTGGACTCAGTCGATCCTTCCGCCTCAGCCTTCCAAGTAGTTGAAACTACAGGCAGGTGCCACCACACCCAGTTAATTGTTTTGGTTTATTGTAGAAACAAGGTCCCACCAAGTTGCCCAGGCTGGTCTTGAACCTTGGACTTAGGCAATTCTCTCGCCTTAGCCTCCAAAGTGCTGGGATTACAGGTGTGAGTGGAGTATTTTCTTCCTAATTGGAACTCTGGATATCATTTTTCATGTTCCTTTTAGGTAATAACAGTCCTTGTCCAAAATAGGATTTCAGCATATGAAGTGAAGGAGAGAGAATGACATGGTTTTAGTTTATTTGATTTTTTTGTTTTGTTTTGTTTTCATTTAATGCTCGGAGCTCATTCTAATTGCATGCATCATATAATACTAGAATAACACTCATTCAACTGAGTCTTTGCATTTCTAAAAGCCATTTTATCCTCAAGTTTCTTGACCGGAGCCCCAAAAGTTAGCTCTGTAAATTTAAAGATATCATTGGAAGTCAAGGGATCTACAAAGCATATAAATGGGCTGACATATCAGAGAAAAAACAAAACAGCCTGTCATTTACAGAGCAATCTTTTGCCCTTTTTAACCTGAGTCAGTAAAAAAGTATTTTACTTTCTGTCATAGTACATTAAATTATTTTTTAAAGGGTCAAAATTACACAACAAAAATATTGTCTTAAGTTTATTCATTTATATATTTAGATATGTTACAAATCTTCTTTAAAACATTATTTAGAACAAGAAATGCATTAGTACACATTATTTATGAATACATTAAATTGACCAGTAATATAGCCAACCACATGGAAGAACAGGCAACAAACCGAAATTATGTTAATAAATGTAAATTATAATTATAAATTACTTTTAGTTATTAAAAAGGAGATCAAATCAATGACTAACAGGCCGGTTTTATATATGTGTGTGTATATATATATATGGAGTGGAAACAGGTGTCTGTGCATGTTTGTGTGCACACATATACAAGCATACACATATATGCAATATATACAACTATTAAATCATCATTTATACCATAATAGATTTGTTTCTTTTTTTTTTAATTTTAGAGTTGTGGGGTACAAGTGGGCATTTATTGCATAAGAAGGTTGCAGACAGTTTTTTTGTTGTTTTTTTTTTGCGTTGGAGTCTCACTCTGTTGCCCAGACTGGAGTGCAGTGGCCGCTCCCGGGCACCGCAGCCTCGATCTGCTGGGCTCCGGCGATCCTTCCGCCTCAGCCTTCCGAGTAGCCGGACTACAGGTGCGCGCTACCACGCCCAGCTAATTTTTTTTTTAATTTATTTATTGTAAAGATGAGTTCTGGCCGCCCAGGCGGGTCTCGAACCCACGGGCTCAGGCAATCCACGCATCTCAGCCTCCCAAAGGCGCGGGATTACAGGCTGAGCCACCAAGCCCGGCTAGTTGCAGACAGTTAAAGCGTAACTTTCTAGCTGGCCTTCTCTCCCCGATTAGTGGACAAGGTACTCAGTGTGTTACCACATGGCCCCCTCCCTCACGATCCTTCCCTCCCCTAGCAGTGCCCCATCTGCCAATTCCCCTCTAGTGCTGACATGAGCAGTAATCAGGGCCTGCTGATAAATGAGAGCATGTGGTATTCAGTTCTTTGTTGCTGTGATTGTTCACTTGGTATGGTGGTCTCTAGCTGAGTCCAAGCTGCTGCGAAGCCACAACTTTTGTTCTTCTTTAAGGCTATACAATACTTTGTTGTATATCTGTTCCACATTTTCTTTATTCAGCCCCACTTTCGATGGGTATTTGAGTTGGTACCATGTTTTTGATACGGTTTTGTGAACAGTGTTCCAAAACATGCATGTACAGGTATCTTTTTTGTAAATTGATGTGTGTTCTTCTGGGTAAATTCCCAGAAGAGGGATTTTTGGATAGAATGGAGGTTAAATTTTTAGATAATTGAGAAATCACCACATTGCTTTTCATAGAAGTTGAAATAGCTTACATTTCCACCAATAGTGTATAAAAGTGTGATTTTCTCTGGGGCTGCCAGCACCTGTTGTTTTTTTACTTATTAATGATAGCCATCCTTACTGGTGTTAGATGGTATCTCATTGTAGTTTTTTTTAATTAAAAATTGTATATTTATTCTTTTTTTTAAAGTTTTATTTTAAAGATGCATGATACAATTAATAGTTAGGTGTACAAATGTTCATTATACAGGTACCCTTGTTGATGAGATGTGGTCCTCCATTCCCTGGCAGTTTCTCTCAACTGCCAATCCCACCCCACCTTCCCTGGCAATTTTCCACTATTGCCAATCCTTTTCTTATAGCATTATGATAATTGTTTGAGGTCCACTTATTAGTGAGAGTACATGGTACTTTGTTCTTTGTTTTTGTGGTAAATCACTGAGTAAGATAGACTCTAAATTCATCCAAGTTGCTGTGAAGTTCATATGTTTGTCCTTCTTTATGGCTGCATAATACTCCATTGTGTATATGCACCACATTATTTAAATTCGGTTCAGTTTCAATAGGCAGCACAGTTGGTTCCATGTTTTTGCTATTGTTGATAGTGCTGCAATAAACATGCATTTACAGGTATCTTTTTTGTAAAGTGATTTGTGTTCCTCCAGGTATATTCCCATTGGGGGATTGCTGGACCATATGGAATGTCAATTTCTAGTTCTTTCAGAAATCGTCACACTGTCTTCCAAAGAGGTTGTGCTAGTTTGCATTCCCACTAGCAATGCAGAAGCATTTGTTTTTCTCCACATTCTCTCCAGCATCTGTTGTTTGTTTTATTAATCACGGCCCTTCTTACTGGGGTTAGGTGATATCTCAATGTGGTTTTGATTTACGCTTTTGATTTGCACTTCTCTGATGATTAGTGAGGATGAGCATTTTTTCATGTCTGCTGGCTGCTTGTATGTCTTCCTTTGAGAAGATTCATATCCTTTGCCCACTTTATAATTTTTTTTCCTTCTAATTCATTTGAATTCCTTGTAGATCCTGGATATTCGGTTTTTGTCAGATGCATAGTTTGCAAATATATTTTTTCCTATTCCATGAGTTTTCTCTTTACTCTCCTGATATTTTCTTTTGCTGTGAAAAATTTTCAGTTGGATAAGATTCCACCTGTCTATCTTAGCTTTTGTTACAATTGCTTTTGAGGACTTGGCCATGAATTAATTGCTTAATCCGATGTCCAGGATGGTTTTCCCCCAACTTTCTCTAAGATCCTTATAATTTGAGATTTTACATTTAAGTTCTTCATCCATTTTTAGTTAATTTTTGTATATAATGATAGGTAGGAGTCCAGTTAGTCCATTTTCCCATCATTTGCTAAATATGATTTCCTTTCCCAAATGTTTGTTATGGATGGCTTTGTCAAAAATAAGTTTGTTGAAGGACCATAATTTTATTTTCAGATACGCTGTCCTGTTCCATCTTTCTATGATTCTAGACAGTACCATGCTGTCTTGAACTATAGCTTTGTAAAATAATTTAAAGTCTGGAAGTGTGATGCTTCTAGTTGTTTTTTGTTGTTGTTGACTATTGCTTTAGCTATTCATTTTTCATTCATATTTATGTGAATATCTGTATTGTCTTTTCTCGGTCTGTAAAAAGTTACATGGCAATGTGATAGGAATACATTGAATCTGTAGATTGCCTTGGGTAGGATGGATATCTGGACAATATTGATTCTTTCAATCCTTTAGCATGGGATATTTTTTCCATTTGTTTGTATCAGTCTTGATTTATTTAAGCAGTGTTTTGCAGTTCTCATTATAAATGTCTTTCATATCTCTGGTTAGATGGATGCAAAGGTATTTCATTTTTTGTATGTGGTTATTGTGAATGGAATTGTGTCCTTATTTGGTTCTCAATCTGCTTGTTTTTGTGGATAGAAGTGCAACTCTATTTTGCATACTAATTTAATATCCTAAGACTTTACTTAGTTGTTTTTCAGTGCAAAGAGGTTTTTGACAGACTCTAGAGTTTTCTAAGTATAGAATCATATCATCCACAAAGATGGATAACTTAACTTCCTCCTTTCCTATTTGGATACCCCTGACTTCCTTCTCTCCCCTGATTACTCTGGTTAGAACTTCCAGTGCTGTGTTGAATAGCAATGGTAAGAGTGTGCATCCTTGTCTTATTGGGTTCTTAGGGAGAATATGTTCATCTTTTGCCTATACACAATAAAAATAAATAAAGGGCAAGTTATTAATTACCTGCGCTTTATAAACTTCATGAACAATTATGTGATTAAATATTGCTTTTTTTACTTTGTAAATAACACTGAATTATCTTTTAAAAGAAATAAAGCAAGCTGGGCTCAGTGGCTCAGCCTGTAATCCCGCACCTTTGGGAGGCTGAGGTGAGTGGATTGTCTGAGCCCGCGGGTTCGAGACCCGCCTGGGCAGCGAGACCTCATCTCTACAATAAATCAAAAAATCAGCCGGGCATGGTAGCGTATGCCTGTAATTCCGGCTACTTGGAAGGCTGAGGCGGGAGGATCGCCGGAGTCCAGCAGGTCGAGGCTGCGGTGGCCGGAAGCGGCCACTGCACTCCAGTCTGGTTGATCGAGTGAGACTCCAACTCAAAAAAAAAAAAAGAAATAAAGCAAAGTGCCTTTGTGTGACATGTTTTTCAAATATTTGTTCAAATTAATAGATTTAACAACAAATTCATTTTAAATTATACAGTACTTATATGTTAAATTTACTGTATATGGAAATCAACAGTTTTCAAATATTTTAGATATGATTGCCATACTTAAATATAATTTGATTATGTTAAGTAATTTGTCCAAAATATTGCATATTTGGGATTTAAAGTTAATCTGAAACAGACTTTTATTTTACAATAATATCTTTGTATGTCTAAACCAAAAAAACAAATAAATGTCCATTTCAAAAAATAAAGTGTTCAGAATACATAAAGTAGATAATAAGATTCCCTTAATTTTAACCTTTTTTATACTTGCATATGTATATTTTATAATATACATGCTATCTTAAGTTAAACATTGATATTTGTAAAAAGTTAGGGGATACATATATATTTTGATGTTGAATGTGTGTGCACGTTTGTATGTTAGAGACAGAGTTAAAAATTAAGTCATTGCAAGTGAGAATATAAGCAACTATCATTTTGTGTTCATTAACTACAGAAAATTTTGTTGTTGAAGTCACATAAAGTTAATGACAATCTTCAAAAGCTATGTCATGTTAACTAAAAATACATAATTTAAAAACAAATTAACAAAGAGAAAAATGTGTAAAAGCCAATATAGAAGAGTACATTTTCCTAAGAACTTTTTACCATATACAAATGTTATTAAATAAACTACAGCATTCTTTTGAAAGCACTAGTATGTTCAAAATCACTTAAAGAACATCCTTTAGGCCTTAAAAACATAAAATGTAAACAGTTAAGACTTAGCAGGTTGTTCTCAGAAAATATACACTCATCATGGATAGAACTTGGAAAACAAATGCCAATGTCCATGTGAAATTCAGGTGTTGAATCTATGTAATGCTTGAACATTTCAAAATGGAGATAACTCTGAATGGTCCTCATCTAGTCAAGATTCAATAAGGGAGACCGTTTAATTGCTTAAATGGCTAGACATTATTTCTCTTTTTTATAACAGTCAATAAGTGAATACTTCAATGTTGGCAGAATTTCTCCACTTCATAAAATTACCCAGGACCATAAGGTAGTAGATTCACATTAGCTCAGCCATACTAAGCTTATGACTTTCATACCATCAGAACAATTTTTGTCTCTATGATTGGTAAAGATGACAAAAAAATTATCAGTAAACAATTATCTCTGAGCAAATTCAAGATATTTAAATTGACAATATGTATCAATAGTTGATACATACGCAGACTGACAATTAAGTTCACGAACTGGCCACTGTGTGCTTACGTTGGCAGCACTGTACAAATAACCCAGGTAAGGCTTCATAGCCTTGGTATATCAGGGTCTCACAGTTGTGTTCATGTTGACATGTAACAGTGTCTTGTTGAGTAGCGCTCATTATTTTTGCATGTTTTGTGTGCCATTGCGAGAATGTCAGAGCTTGAATTAGAACAATAAACAAACATTACATTTCTTGTTAAACTTGGCAAAGGTGGAATTGAAATCAGAAACATGTTAAATTAAGTTTATGGGGATAATGCCATAAAGAAAAAGGCAATGTACAAATAGATTAAACATTTTTCTGAGGGAAGAAAAAGTGTCACTGATAAAGAGAGGTCAGAAGGGAAAATAATAAGTAGAAGTGATAAAAACATTGCAAAAATTTGTCTAATTGTGTATCAAAATCATCAACTGACTATGAAAATCATAGCAGACAAAATAAACATCGATAGAGAAATAGTTATGAAAATCTTAACTGAAAATCTTGCCATGAGAAAGGTGTGTGAAAAATGGTCCCAAAGGAGCTCTTGCATCACAACAAGGCACAAGCACACACAGCACAGTCTGTGAGGGAGTTTTTAGCCAGTAAACAAATTGGAACACCCTCCTACTCACCTGACCTGGCCCCCAGTGACTTTTTGCTCTACCCAAAGATAAAGGAAATATTGAAAGAAAGACATTTGGTCGACATTCAGGATATCAAGGGTAATACAATGACAGCTCTGACGATCATTCCAGAAAAAGAGTTCAAAAATTGCTTTGATGGATGGACTAGATTCTGGTATCAGTGTACATCTTCCCATGGCATGCACTTCGAAGGTGATTATAGTGATATTCAGCAATGTGATATGTAACACATTGTCTAGTATGAATTCATGAACTTAATTGTCAGTCCTCATACATACAACTTTGATAGAGTGATTCTGCCTTTAAGAAATTTACTTTTAAGTAAATCATATACATGTCTACAAATTTGTGAACATAATATGTGGCATAGCATTAGGTATAGTAATAAAACTATGTAATTTGTATTTTTTAAAATTTTTAGTTGCCACTGGTATTAAAGTATCTTTATTTTTCAGAATTTTATCATCAAACATGAAAGAATTTATAAGAAAATATTTCTTAAATGCTATTTTAAGAACCAAATATTTTCAAACGTTTGAAAAATAAAAGGAGTTTGTATTAATTATCTTTCTTTCCAGATATCAAGAAGTCAGAACCCCTATAATTATGCATAATATGAATACAATATAAATTGTATGTATATATAAATGCATAACTAAATCATAATTACTAGAAATCTGTACTAATGAGAAGAAGAAAGACAGTGCTAGAAAAAGGACATGGCCTTGGAAAACCACTTATAGCAATTTTAATCCCACCTCTACCATCTATGTGATTTTCAACAAGTAATTGCTTTTCCCTCATTTTCAATTTCATTACTTGAAAAATCAGGCTAGTGAAGCTTTTATTTGTGTAACCATGGGTATTAAATATGGCAAAATTTATGAGGTACTCAATACAATGCTAAGAGGTAAGAACTCCATGATGGTAGTTTTATTGCTGTTTTGTTATTATCATTATTGTTATTGACATATATATTTATTAAAGGGTTCTCTGAAGTCATTTGAGCCAATAATTGTGCCCATACTCTTTTTTAAAAAGTTAACCAAGCTCTGCTAGAACATTTCCAGTCAGGAAGAACACTATTTTAAAAAACTTCCCACAATCTATAAGTGTTATAATTGTTATTATAGAAAATATACAAATGGGAGTACGTTAACAAAATGGATGACATTAACCTTTTAACACATACCCAAAATTCGTATGTGTTTGCTACATAATTTATGAGCAAGTAATTCACGCATTTAAGTCGTTTATTGTTTAGAATAAATTTAATGATAATTGCCGGGCTCGGTGGCTCAGCCTGTAATCCCGTGCCTTTGGGAGACTGAGGTGAGTGGATTGCCTGAGCCCGCAGGTTCGAGACCCGCCTGGGCAGCGAGACCTCATCTCTACAATAAATCAAAAACTCAGCCGGGCGTGGTGGCGCATGCCTGTAGTTCCGGCTACTCGGAAGGCTGAGGTGGAAGGATCGCCGGAGCCCAGCAGGTCGAGGCTGCGGTGGCTGGGAGCGGCCACTGCACTCCAGTCTGGGTGACAGAGTGAGACTCCAACTCAAAAAAAAAAAAAAATAAATAAATTTAATGATAATTATAAAAGATAAATAGCATATACTCAGTTTGGTGGGAAAATGTACAGTTATTAATTTCCTTTGGAAACCAATTTAAAACAACGTTTTGAAGATAGAAAACGCATATATTGCAAAACAGGGCAAACGTTTTCCACTCTTCTTGAGAAAGAATGTTTAACATTTTAAAAAATGGCAAAACTGTGCTCCTCCATACATCTGTTATAATAAGCCTATTTTGAAAATAAGATTTTGCTTATTGACATGTTAAATCTTATTTTTCAGGGTGGAGAGGATTATGAGCTTGTGGCAATAACTACACAGGTACTTGTAAGGAAAGCATCCATATAAAGGAAGTCTTTTCATTTTAGTTTTCTTAAATACAGATCACTTAGAGTTCTTCCTTTTTTAAACATAGCTTGAACATAATTAAAATAGATAATTAGGAAAAGTAATTACTGAGTTCTTCTTTCAGTTCTTGCACATTCATTAAGGATTATATATAAATCTAAATTAGCCTAAAATGTACATTAGATGACAGCTTGAAAGCTATCTTGAAGTATAACATTAAGAACAGTCATTTTTTCTCATAAATGTATGTGTTTAATTTGAAACTATGGACAGTTCTATTAATTTGTATAATTGGAGTTTTTTAATGAAGCAGAGAAATGAATGATGGACTAATAAAATAATCTAAATTAAATTTTCTTTTAAATAGAAAAACAAATACAGTTTTGTTTCTGTATTTCATTTTACTTACCTATAGTTTTATTTCCCGAATGTTTTGCTAAGTCATTGTTATTTCTGTAAGATAAACTGTATGAAAATTGATAGTTTTCCATCTTATTTGACCTACTTAAAATATATGAGCTACAGGTGGCTACTTTGTATTAAAAACAAAGGAAAAGCAACAGAATGTGAATTGCTACTACATTATACCCACTGGTTTCTCCTTCCATGAGTAAACTCCAAACATGTTAATTTCATAGAATTTCAGTTCAAATCAAGAATCATAAGAGATTCTCTAGCATTAGTAGATCTTTTCAATCTTGAATTTGATTGCAATACAAATAACATGAATATACAGACAAGCCTTATTATAATGTGTTGCTTTATTGAAATTTGCAGATATTACTTGTTTTACAAATTAAAGATTGGTGACAACCTTTTATCCAGCAATTCCCATGGTGACATTTTTCTTTTTTAATTTTTAATTTTAATGTCGTGGGGTACAATTCAGGGTTGGGTATGCAAATGTTCACTATGCAGATACCCTTGTTCATGAGGTGTGCTGCCACCCTCTCCTGGTAGTTTCCAACTACTGCCAATCCCTTTCTTATACTATTATAATAATTGTTCAAGGTCTGAAACTAAAGCTTGAGACATGAATAAGGAACACAGCAAAAGCACACCCATTGGAGACGCTAGAGAATGTTCTGTTACCTTCATTTCCATGAAAAGCAAAACCATTGTGTGTAAGGAAAATAAAAAACTTTCTCATTCTTTGTTTTTAATGGATAACAGACCCTACACTAAAATAACAAATTAGACAGGTAAGATGGAGGAAGAAGTTTGTGAGACCTGAGACAAGTCAATCCTGAGGGC
>NW_007260377.1:1523362-1580220 GCF_000164805.1 Carlito syrichta
ATTTCTGTATTGTCGTTTCCAGGTCTGAGAAGACTGCTGCGGGTAATTTAATGGGTATTGCATTAAATCTGTAGATTGTCTTGGGTAGGATGGACATCTGAACAATGTTGATTCTTAAATAAAAACCCAAATTAGGGACTTTTTTTTTAACAGCACAGGCTCACATCATATCTCTGTGTCATATTTTGGTAATTGTCAGGAGCCATAACTCCTAACAGAAGGCAAAAAAGGTTACCTGAAAATGGGAAAAACGCTGGCTGGGAGCAAGGCCCCAGCTAAAGCGGCGGGGCCAGAGGCAAAGCCCCATGGATCCTGTTGATGGGCCCCTTTGATCTTTAAGAGTGTGTGCATAAGACAGATAGTACCCCTTTCTGGTGACAAACAAAGCATTAACTAATAATAGGCGAGAATGATATATTAGTGAAACTAAAGCTTGAGACATGAATAAGGAACACAGCAAAAGCTCACCCATTGGAGACGCTAGAGAATGTTCTGTTACCTTCATTTCCATGAAAAGCAAAACCATTGTGTGTAAGGAAAATAAAAAACTTTCTCATTCTTTGTTTTTAATGGATAACAGACCCTACACTAAAATAACAAATTAGACAGGTAAGATGGAGGAAGAAGTTTGTGAGACCTGAGACAAGTCAATCCTGAGGGCAGCTGCTTTTAAACATAATTTAAGAAAGTATAGACACAGTAGATATAAGTTTGTAAGAGTAAAATGATCTAGTAGTATAAGTATAATAATATAGGAGAGAATAGTTAAGTAGATAAAAATAGGATGATGATTAATTAGATAAAAAATAATTAAATAGAAAACAAATATAGAATATAAGAGTAGTCAAGTATAATTCATATAAAGGTTGTTAAGCATTATTAGATTATGATTCATATAAGTAAAATAAGAATAAAGATAGATACATAATAGGAAAGTTTATAGGAAATAATTAAGAAATAATAAAATTAGTTATAAGAAACAATAAAATTAGTTATAGATGTAAACGCCAATATATTGCTGCTGAGTTACATGTAAGAATTGTTAGAAATATGATATAAAAGGGGTAAGGGTTGAAAGGTTACAGTTAATTATTTTTAGCAAATTTGTTTCGTTCCTGTCTGTTGGTTTTAGCATAATGGAAACAAAAAAAGAATAGGGAGGAACAAATAAATCATTGTAGAACGTTTGATTGTAAAAGAAAACATAATGTAAGCATTTGTGGGCATATGTGTAAGGGGGTTGAGGGTTGAAAATGCCTTGTATAAACATGTGAAAATTGAATAAACTTTGGAGGAGTCCCGAACTCGACCCAGGGAGTTGACTTATGCCTTCTTCCTTCACCGCGTCTGATTCTCTCGCCTTAGGCCCTAACCCTTGTGTTGGAGCTGGACTCTAACAGGTAATTTTCATAATATTTCAAACTTTATTATTTTATTATTGTATCTATTATGGTGATCAGTGAACTCTGATGTTACTATTTTAATTGGTTTTGGAAAACACAAACACTTATAACTTGAAAAAGCATTTTTAATAAAGTATACTTATAAAGTATTTTTAATGAAGGTATGCTAGACATAATGCTATTGCATATTTAATGAACTTAAGTTTAGTATAAACATAACTTTATACGGACTGGAAAGTAAAAAATTCACATAACATGTTATCGTGAGATTTGCCATATCACAGTGGTCTGGAACTGTACTTGCATATCTCTTAGGTATCTTTGTATTTTCATCTATTTGTTATGCCTTTTATTCTCCTCATAATGGATGCCTGCTTTGTATTGTTTATGTATCCAATGCCCATAAATCAATAATTTAATTTTTTCCATCAAATTTTATATATTTGTCAAAAAAGTAAAAATAATATCAAAACTAAAGAACAACTATGTTAAATGTATTGAAAAACTAAGATTTCGTTTTTTTCAGACATGTTTTATGACTTTAGAAATATCAGCTTTGGCTACATCTACTTGACAAATTAGGGTATACAAAATATGTTTTTAACTTTTCCCTTATTATCTTAAAGTTCAGTTTTTTAAATCTGTTTTGTCAAATATTAAACCACAGTAATTTGAGGACTAATCATTCAAGAAAAGAAAACAAAAAGAAAGAGAAAATTTGAACAATATCCATGTAGACAAGAAGACTGATGATGACCCTACAAGATATCAAAGCATTATACACTTATATTAATCAAGACACTATGCATAGGGATGAAAATAGTTCAGTGACACACAAAAGAGAGTAGTCAAAAAGACAGTGCTATATATAAACATCTGACGTGTGACATAGACAGCATTTTATATTGTTAGAGAAGCATACTATTTATAAGTGGGACTGAGAAAACAAACTTACCCACCAGATTGGGAAAAAAAGTAAATAGTATTACAATCTCAATTGTTGATAATATGTAGAACAATAGAAGTATGAATACACTCCTGAGGATAAATTGGTACTGCCATTTTTAGAAAGCAGTTTGGTGTTGTATTATCTCATAAAGTAGAATGTACACATTATTATTCAGCAATAGCACTTTCTGGAATAGTCTTGTGGAGAGGAAACCATGCACCATCTGTATGATCCACAATAGGAAAAAAACAAAAACAAAAAGCAACAACCAGGAAATAGCCAAGGAATCAGGGAATATGGTGCTCATCTTTAAAATAAATATTGAGCCAGGCTCGGTGACTCAGCCTGTAATCCCGTGCTTTGGGAGGCTGAGGTGAGTGGATTGCCTGAGCCCGCAGGTTCGAGACCCACCTGGGCAGCTTGGCGAGACCTCATCTCTACAATAAATCAAAAAATTAGTAGGGCATGGTAGTGCGCACCTGTACTTCCAGCTACTTGGAAGGCTGAGGCGGAAGGATCGCCGGAGCCCAGCAGGTTGAGGCTGCAGTGACTGGGAGCGGCCACTGCACTGCAGTCTGGGCTACTGTGTGAGACACCAACTCAAAAAAAAAAAAAAAATTAATAAATATTGACTTAGTATATAAAAAATTAAAGAATATATTATTCGGAATATTTATCTATGAGATAAAAGTATATCATTAAGGGGCAACCCCTTCAGGTCCCCTCCCACAGTGGGAGTTTTTCTTTCTCAATAAATCCTGCTTTCTCGCAAAACAAGTATAACCGTAAGCAATTTGGAATAGTAGGAACACAATTTGGAATAGTAGGAACCCAAATGCGATTCAAGTTTCATTTAAAGCTGCATTTCTTAAGGAATTTAGACAAATACAGTTATTTATTTTGTGTATGTGTGTCTGTGTGTATTTAAAACAGCCAGTCTTTCAAAGTTAAACAATATAAACTAAAAATTTCCTATCCAGCCAAGCTCAGCTTCATCAGTGAAGGAGAATTAAAATCCTTCTCAGACATGCAATCTCTAAGAGATTATGGAGCTTCCAGACCAGTTCTACAGGAGACACTTAAAAAGGCATTAAGATAGAAAAAAGGAGAAAAAGACTGACCACTCACTTCTCAAGTGAACAGCAGAGCACAGAATAAGCAGAGAATACAGCGTAACAAGAAACTTGAGAACACACATATACATTAACCCCAAATCTAAAAGAAAACAAGCAAAGGAAAAACTTTGTAAGAACCTCATGACAGGGATAAACAATTATATCTCAATAATCAGCCTAAATGGGGATGAACTAAATGCACCACTGAAAAGACACACAATAGCACACTGGTTAAGAAACCATGGCCCAATTATTTACTGCATCCATCCAGGAGATTCATCTCACTTCAAGGGATGCACACAGACTCAAAGTTAAAGGTTGGACAAAGAGTTTCCATGCAAATGGATCACTAAAGAAAGCAGGAGTTGCAACCTTAATATCAGACAAAACAATCTTTAAGCTACAAAAACTTAAAAAGACACAAAAGGACACTACATAATGATAAAAGGTTCAATTCATCAACAAGAAATATCCAGCCTAAACATATGCACCCAACACAGGAGCACCAGCATTTATAAAGCAACTATTAAGTAAACTAAAAAAAGATATTGATTCTAACACTAATATAGCAGGGGATTTGAATACCCCACTGACAGCCCTAGATAGATCATTGAGGAAAAAAAATCAACAGGGAGATCCAGAACCTAAACTTGATACTTGACCAAATGGACTTAATAGATTCCTACAGATTATTCCACCCAACGACCACAGAATATATATTATACTCATCACCACATGGAACATACTTCAAGATTTTTGACCATATCCTTGGTCATCAATCAAGCATAAACAGATTCCATAAGGTTGAAATCTTGCCATGCACATTCTCAGACCACAGAGGAATAAAAAGAAATATCAACACCAACAACATTTCCCCCAAACCTACAAAGACATGGACACTAAATAGCACGATGCTGAACAACGACTGGGTCAACACTGAAATCAAAGCAGAAATTGAAATATTCCTGGAAACAAATAAAAATGAAGAAAAATCTTACCAAAACCTCTGTGATTCCCTGAAAGCAGATCTCAGAGGGGAATTTATATCTCTATGAGCACACATCAAGAAAATTGAAAGATCAGAAGCTGAGAGCCTAGCAAATCACCCAAGGGAGCTGGAAAGAGAAGACCACCAAAATCCCACTTTTAGCAAATAATCCAAATCACAAAAATAAGAGCCAAAATATGGGACATAGAAGACAAAAATATCATAGAAAACATCAACAAAACAAAAAGCTGGTTCTTTGAAAGAATAAGCAAGATTGATGGACCCCTAGTCAGAATGACCAGAAAAAGAGAGAGAAATCCCAAATAAACACAATCAGAAATACAAAACATCAAATAATAACTGAACCTAAAGAAATACAAAAGATTATCAGAGATTACTATGTACACCTATATGGAAACAAATTTGATAACCTAAATGAAATGGGTAACTTTCTGACATCACACAACCTCCCCACATTGAAACAAGAAGACACTGAGACATTAAATAGGCCAATAACAACCCAGGAAACTGACTCTATCATACGAAAACTGCATATCAAAAAAAAGCCCTGTCCCAGATGGCTTTCCAGCAGAATTCTACAAAACGTGCAAGGAGGAGCTGATACCAATTTTACTGAAAGTATTCCAGGCAATTGAAAATGATGGAACTTTCCCAAATCATTTTTTGAAGCTAATATCACACTGATACCCAAACTAGGCAAAGATCCATCAAAAAAAGAGAACTACAGGCTAATATCCCTTATGAACATAGATGCAAAAATCCTCAACAAGATTCTAGCAAATTGGATCCAAAAACACATCTCAAAAATCATCCACCATGACCAAGTAGGCTTCATCCCCAGGATGCATGACTGGTTTAACATCTGCAAGACCATAAATGTCATTCAATAAAGCAACAGATGTACAAACAAGAAACACATGATTGTCTCATTAGATGCAGAAAAAGCTTTTGATAAAATCCAGCATCCCTTCTTTATAAAAACCCTCAAACACCTAGGTATAGAAAGAACATACTGCAAAATAGTAAATGCCATCTATGATAAACCCACAGCTAACATAGTGCTAAAAACCAGAAACTGTAAACATTTCCCCTGGAAATTGGAACAAGACAAGGCTGCCCACTCTCATCTCGCTTGCTCAATATTGTGTTGGAAGTCCCAGCTCAGGCAATTAGACAAGAGAAGAAAATCAGAGGTATTCAAATAGGAAAAGTGGAAGTCAATTTATCCCTCTTTGCTGATGATATGATCCTATACCTTGAAAATCCAAGAGAATCTCTCAAAAACTTGCTTGCACTGATAAAGGACTTTGGCAAAATCTCAGGCTACAAAATAAATGTGCAAAAGACAGTTGCATTCCTATACACCAACAACAAGCAGGTAGAGCCCCAAATAAAAAGCACAACCCCATTCACAGTAGCCACACACACACAAAAAAAGGAATACGTCGGCAACTTCCTAACCAGAGAAGTGAAAGAACTTTACAATGAGAACTACCAAATGCTGCTCAGAGAAATCCAAGAACAACCAAACAGATGGAAAAATATTCCATGCTAATGGATAGGAAGAATCAACATTGATAAAATGTCCATCCTACCAAAGGCAATATACAGATTCAACGCCATACTCATTAAGTTACCAACATCATTCTTCTCAGACCTGGAATTGGCAATACAGAAATTTATATGGAAACATAAGTTACCACGAATAGCCAAAACAATCCTTAGCAAAAGAGACAAAGCAGGACGTATCACACTTCCGGACATCAAACTTTACTATAAGGCTGTAGTAATCAAAACAGCCTGGTATTGGTACAAAAACAGGCGTATAGACCCATGGAACAGGATAGACATTCTGAAAGCAAAGCCTCAATTTCTCAACCAACTCATCTTTGACAAAGTCTCCAAAAAAACCACTGGGCAGAGGAGAAAATATTCAGTAAATGGTGCTGGAAAAACTAGCTGATCACATGCAGAAGATTGAAACAGGACCCCTACCTATCACCATGCACAAAAATTAACTCTAAATGGATCAAAGACCTAAACATAAAACTTCAAACTATAAGAATATTAGAAAATTCAGGAAACACCTTTATGGAAATTGGAACTGGCAACCAATTTCTATTCAGAACCTTAAATGCCCACACCTTAAGAAATAACATAAATAAATGGGACCTCATCAAATTAATGAGCTTCTGTAAAGCAAAAGAAACTATCAAGAGAGTAGGGAGACAGCCCACAGAATGGGAAAAATTATTTGTCAACTTTGTATCTGACAAAGGCCTAACATCTAGGAGCTACAAGGAACTCAAATGCACCGAAAGGAAAAAGACAAACAGCCGCTTTAAAAAGTGGGCAAAAGACATGAATAGACACTTCTCAGAAGAAGATATATGGGCGGCCAACAGATACATGAAAAAGTGCTCAGCCTCACTCATCATCAGAGAAAAGCAAATCAAAACCACACTGAGATATCACCTAACCCCAGAAAGAATGGTCATCATTAATAAAACAAAAAACAGATGCTGGCAAGGATGCGGAGAAAAAGAAATGCTTCTATGCCACTTGTGGGAAGGCGAACTAGTGCAACTTCTTTGAAAGACAGTGTGGTGATTTCTGAAAGAACTAGAAATTGATCTTCCATATGATCCAGCAATTCCCCTACTGGAAATATACCCGGGAGAACTCAAATCATTCTGCAAAAAAGATACCTGCACACATATGTTTGTTGCAGCTCTATTCACAATAGCAAAAACATGGAACCAAACATGTTGCCTATCAAAACTGAACTGGATAAAGAAAATGTGGTACATATACACAGTGGAATATTGTGCAGCCATAAAGAAGGACCAATATATAGTCTTCACAGCAACTTGGATGGATTTGGAGTTGATCATACTCAGTGATCTATCACAGAAACAAAGAACAGAGTACCATATGTTCTCACTCATAAGCGGATCTTGACAATTATAATACATAAGAAAGCATTTGGCAGTAATGGGAAACTGCCAGGGAAGGGGGGAGGGGATTGGCAGTTGAAGGAAACTGCTAGGGGAGGGAGGGGCATACTCATCAACAAGGTATATTTAACCCTGAATTGTACCACACATCTTTATGATAAAAAAATAAGTAAATAAAAAAGTCAATATTTGATGTACATGAAAGCAAATAGAAATAAAATACTGCGATAATACAGGATGGCAACTGTTTTTAAAACTAGAAAATATATAGAGGTCAAATAAACTTTTTAGGTCAAGATAGATTCTAAGATACTAGAAAAATTGGAGAAATCTAAATTACTTTACATAGAAAATATTATTGTATTGTTTTTATTTTACTAAGCCAATTTAATTTTTAAAACAAATAGTACATACTTGTGGTATGTATTTGAAGTTTCAGATGTCTCTTGACCTAAGCATATAAAAATATTTAAAACAGCAAGAACATATTTAGTATACTACATTATTATAGAAAAGAAAGAGATAAAATAGAGTCCATGGTTGTAGTAAAACTTCATTTTTCCCCAACTAGCAAATGGTCAAGCATCCTCTGAAATAAAAGATGATCTCTCAGTTCACTCACCGTTTCACTCCTTTTCTCAACAGAGAAAAGCGTAGAGGCTTATACATGACAGTTTGCTCTTTCTTAAACTGCAGAGTTAATGGTAAGTTTATTTATTAGAAGTAATATACGCTGGGTTTGGTGGCTCAGCCTGTAATCCCACGTCTTTGGGAGGCTGAGGTGAGTGGATTGCCTGAGCCCACGGGTTCGAGACCCGCCTGGGCAGGCGAGACCTCATCTCTACAATAAATTAAAAAAATGAGCCGGGCGTGGTAGCGTGCGCCTGTAGTTCCAGACTTGGAAGGCTGAGGCGGAAGGATCGCCAGAGCCCAGCAAGTCGAGGCTGAGGTGGCCGGGAGCGGCCACTGCACTCCAGTCTGGGTGACAGTGAGACTCCAACTCAAAAAAAAAAAAAAAGAAGTAATATATGACTATCAAGAATTTACCCACCACATCAGTTAATGCATTTTGTTGCATATTAACCAAATATAACATTATATCCATGAAAATATAAAGGCACTCTTTCTACCGAATTAACACTTAAAAAAAATCAAGTGTGACTGGTACATATAACATACATTAAGTATAATTTGAAGGAAAAGTATTTTGTTGAGTGATAATACATTTTCATCATTCTTTAATCACTATTATGTAAATGTATATATTCATATTTATTTTTATAGAGATCAATTTGATTGAAGTGAATTGTTATTAATTATATATTTTTATATTGATATTTATTGACAATGACAAACTTATAGCTTAATTTTTTTCAGTTATCAACATTCAAGTTTTTACATAGTCATATTGGAAATATTGAGCTTACTTATTCACTTTTTACTTGTAAGAACAGGTAATAGTTTCAGAAACAATATGCAAATGTAACATTATTAAGTTATAATAAAGATAACATTAATTACACAAAACTTATCTTAAAAGTTAATCAAATAATGGCAATAGAGATTTAGCAAGTAGCCTATAATATAAACCTGAACTAATTTACAAAGTAACTAAAAGGAATATATTTAAAAAGATTAATCAGAAAGATACTTTCCTCTTTACCTGAGAAGAAATTACACTAGGTACATAATGCCCCTTGAAATGGAGGTTTCATTATTTTTTTCTTTAATACTTGAGTGTCATAAAAATGAGCTGCATTTCATATTATTTTTCTTAGAAGAGAGGCTTGAAGAAGGGCATTTAATCACAAAACCTCTTAGTTATAAAATTCAAGAAGCAATGCATCATGGTAAGTGGAAGATTCAAATAAGAAATTCACCTCTTCTTTTTTGGAGCACATTATAATAATATCATTCTCTAGTTTGTTTTCTCCAGTATCTCCCTGTTCTGAATTATTTCACTGATAATTCCTGTAACCTCATTAGGAATTCTTCTGCTGCTTCATTTACTAGATTATAGCTATTTCATTTATCTTAACACTCTCCAACTTGATTGCAAGCCCTTACTCAAGTATCCACTGAATTAGAAAGATACTCTCTCAATTCACCCATCCCAGGGTAAAGCCCGCCCCTAGACTTCATTTCTAGATCGAGAAAATTGCAGTGGCTCATTTGAGACAGACAGTTCCACTTTAAATTACAAAGAATATTGGTTAATTTATTTTTTAGGAACACCATATGTTCATCTAGGGTTTTCTTACCATATTGATTAACATATTATAGTAGTTTTTAACCTCTGAACCTGATTATATATGCTTAAATATAAAAGCAATTCTCTTACTGATGAAAAGCTTAAACACAAACCTGGTGTTAACAACACATTGTACAGAAAGAAGTTTAATTTTAAAGAAAATATTTATTTTGAGGTAAAATGCATTGTTTCCCTTTAAGTATCTTCTAATCACAATTATATTAATAATACATTATATCAAATATATTAATTGATATAATACACAATATATAATTAATATAGTGTGATCTTGCCTCTACAAATATATATATATTATAGTATAAATTTAAATTATATATAATATTTATAGAGGTGAAATGAGTTGAGCTGTATATTAATCACTCTAAGATTCAGAGGACAAAAAAATTGGCTCTATTTGGTCAAATATGAACTTGAGCAGAGTGATAAGAAATAAAAAATAGAGAGGAGTCTGCTGAAAATGAAAGCAAAGAAACAAGAAGCAGGACTAATTTAAGTGAAGCATAAAGGTTTTAATTTAAGTAAAAATAAATATTGTACTTCAAATAATCTCAGGGTATAGAATAAATGTACAAAAGACAGTCTCATTCCTATACACCAAAAATAAACAAACAGAAACCCAAATAAAAAGCACAATCCCACTCACAACAGCCACACAAAAAATGAAATAACTTGGCATCTTTCTAACCAGAGAAGTGAAAGACCTTTACAACAAAAACTGCAAAACACTGCTCAAAGAAATCAAAGCTGACACAAACTAATGGAAAACTATTCCATGCTCATGGATTGGAAGAAACAACATTGTTAAGATGTCCATCCTACCCAAGGCAATCTACAGATTTAATGCGATACCCATTAAATTACCAGCAGCATTCTTCTCAGACCTAGAAACAACAATAAAGGAAATCATATGGAAACATAATGGACTAGAAATAGTCAAAACTATCCTCAGCAAAAAACAAAACAAAACAAAAAAACAAAGAAGGAGGTATCACATTTCCAGACTTTAAACTTTATTATAAAGCTACAATAATCAAAACAACCTGGTATTGGTACAAGAACAGGCATATAGACCAAAAGAAAAGGATAGAGATTCTAGAAGCAAAATCTCAACCAACTCATCTTGAACAAAGCCTCCACCATCAACCACTGGGGAGAGGAGAGCCTTATTCAGTAAATGGTGCTGGGAAAACTGGCTGACCACATGCAGAAGATTAAAACAAGACCCTTACCTATCACCATACACAAAAATCAACTCTAAAGAGATCAAAGACCTAAAAGTAAAACCTCAAACTATAAGAACCTTAGAAAACTCTGGAGACACCCTTATGGAAATTGGAACTGGCAACCAATTCCTGATCAAAACTGCAAGTGCCCATGCCATAAGAGATAAGATAGACAAGTAAGACCTCCTCAAAACCACAAGCTTTTGCAAAGTCAAAGAAGCCATCAGTAGAGTGGAGAGACAGCCCACAGTCTGGGAAAAAAATATTTGCCAACTGTACACCTGACAAAGGCCTAACATCTAAGATCTACAAGGAACTCAAACTTGCCAAAAAGAGAAAAAACAAACAGCCCCATGACAAAGTGGGCAAAAGTTATGAATAGACACTTCTCAAAAGAAGACATACAAGCAGACAACAGATACATAAAAAATGCTCAGCTTCACTAATCATTTAAGAAATGCAAATTAAAACCACACTGAGATACCACCTAACTCCAGTCAGGATGGCCATTATCAATAACTCAAAAAACAACAGATACTGGAGAGGATGGGGGAAAAAGGGAACACTTCTACACTGTTGGTAGGAGTGTAAACAACCTCTGTGGAAGCAGTTTGACAATTCCTAAAAGATCTAAAAATCTACCTTCCATAAGACGTGGCAATCCCTCTATGGGAATATACCTGGAGGAACTCAAATCACTCTACGAATAAGATATGCACACACATGTTTATTGCAGCATTATTTACAATAGCCAAAACATGGAACCAACCTTGGTGCCCATTGAAAGAGGACTGGATTAAAAAAAGAAAAAAGTGGTACATATACACGATAGATTATTACACAGCCCTAAAGAAAGACAAAATTATGAACTTAGCATCAACTTGGATGGACTTAGAGTCTACAATACTAAGGGATCTATCACAGAAATAAAGAACAGAGTGCCACATGTTCTCATTCATAAGCAGACATTGAACAATTCTCATAATACAATGAGAAAGGGATTGACAGTAGTTGGAAACTGCCAGGGAGGTGTGGGATTGGCAGTAGTGGGAAACTGCCATAATGAAGGGGCACACCTCATCAACAGGGGTACCCTCATAATGAACATATTTATACCTAATCCCGATTGCACTCCTCATCTTCAAAATTAAAAAATAAAAAACTTAAGTAAAATGAAGAATCTCTGTTATTAAATTAGTCTAAAATATATTTTGAGCACCAACTTTTTTGGGAGATGATTCTCTATGGCCTCCTTATGTTTCTAAATATCTTGCAAGCAGAGGTACTGACAACTCTTTTCCCAGACTGTATTTTCAAATTTGTCTGTATCGTGAATCACCCTAAAAGACACAGTGTCTATCTCTAAAGCTAAAAGATTTGTTTGCTGACCACACACACACACAAAAAAAATTAATGTTTTTCTCTGTGGCAAAAATTGGGTAAGTTTGATTGCATCATGTGATAAAAGATTGGTATTTTCTATGTGAGCAAAAACTCTACATGCATTACATCCATCTAAATCAATCTGAATCACTACCTTGAAAACTGAGAGACCCAGGAACCACAGTAAACATGAAACTCCTGGTATTTGTTTTGCTGTGAGAAACATACAGACATAACCTTCCATCTGATGCAGGTGTCTTAGGTTAGTTTTGAAAAGAGAATGTAATCTGAGCCATTTGCAGTTCTTGACACCTACTAAGTGCCAGGTATATTTTTTATGCATTGGAGAACACAAGTAAACAAAATAGATAATGATTTCTGCTTTCTTGGGACTTGCATTCTGGAGATACAAAATTTTTAATTCTGGGGGTTCAAAATTTAAAAAAATAATAAAGTAATAATATATAAAAGTATGTAAATATTTAGAATTATAACAAAATAAAATCAAGGGTGGGGATAAAATTTGTATAAGGTGGTAGCCTGAGAAAGTGTAACATTGAGCAAATGCTTGAAAGATACTATTTATTAGAGGGCAAAGGTAAATGTATTATGATAGCACATATTATTTAACCAACTAGAAACCCTTTAAAGGCTTATATTTTCAAATTATTCGTCACGGTAAAGATAGAAAAGAAGGTAATCATTTGTGTTTTGAGGAAAAGTGGAATAAGTACAATTTAGCACATATTGCAAAAAGAGATTAATAGTATAAAATGAGAAAAATAATTGTTAGTGTGAAGTTGAAAGACTCAGGAAAAATTAACAGGGTAGACATGAGGATATAAATATGATCTTGAAAACTGTTTACCTGGATATTGATAACATGAAAAAGAAAAAAATTATGAAGAAGAAACTTCATTCATGTTTTAGCACCTTGAGTTTGAGATGATAGGACTCAGGACATAGTTGAAAATTTGGCTCTAGAATTTAGAAAGAAACTTGACTGTGAGCCATGATTTGGAATCATCCCTAGAGAAAACATTTCTAAAGCTGAGAGAGAACAGATAAGTTCTCAAAGACAGTGCAAAACTGGAAAAAACAGTGAGCAATGACCTAAAGCTGAATCACATTTTCAGAGTTGTAGAAAACAATCCACTAAAATGAAATAGTAGAAGAGAAGGAGAAGCAGAAGGAGGAATAGAAAAGCCAAGATAACACAGAGCCCTGAATGTTGAGTTAATGACGGCATCAGCAAAGAGAGAATGACTACTTTGCACAGACAGACAAAAGGATTTTAACTCAAGAGAAGAAATTATACATGACCTTCAATTTTGTAAAGATTGAGGTCATAGAATTCATAGAGATGAAAACAAGATATTTTAAAAACTTAATTATTTTTAATATTATTAGTAATTATTAAAATATTTTAAAAATAAATATTGCATTTGCATGCTTTCTATTTTAATTTCTCTACTAACAAAAATAACTTCATTACCTATGAGATGCTTGGTATATATAAGATATCCTTTAAGCAAATTTTATTCTTTTGTATGTGTAACATCGTTCCAATATGAAAATTAGTCATGATGGCATCTAATAATTTTCTTTATTTTCAACAAGTTATTTCTTTATTATCATTGCTGAATTTAGCTTGATATTCATGAGTGTCCTTCATCCACTCAGTTTATATTAACAAATGGATGAAATTATGAAGCCATTTAGTATGAACAAGGGAATATAGCACTGGAGTGGAAATAAAAATTCTTCAGTATTTTTCCATCAACTTTTTATTTCATTAACTTACTCTGTGTCTTTGGGAAAGAAATCTACTTTCACTCCAATTTTTAAATTTATGATATATGGATAATAGTAATACCTTCTATAAACTCATTTAAAATAATATAATTGATTTATGAGCAAATGGAAAAAAGAGAGAGGAAGTACATAGTTTAAAGTTTCTCTTCAGGAATGTTTAAATAGTTTGGAAGATTTTTTTTTACTGTATTACTTGGTTTAGCTATACCAACTCACTAAATTAAATAGAAATATAAAAATATGCATTTTTCTAAAATATGTGTGAATCCCTAAACCATCTCCTTAACCTAGTTCTGCCTAGGTTTATGATTAATCACTGAGTTCATTAGAAACTACTGATGTGTGTAAAATAATTTGATAGTTCATAACTTCATATATTTAGCTTTGTGAAAAAATCTTCTAAGTGCTGTTAGATTTAATGCCACTTTTATGTGTCTTCTATCATTTGCATCAACTCAAATAAAAGTCAAAGTATAGTGCTTTGTTAGAATGCTAATTTTTACAACTTCTTGAATGGCTTCAGTAGACTATTATATACTCAATGTTAAAGAGAGGAAAACAAAATAATGTTAGACATTATTTACTATACTTTATGCCATCATGTTGACATCATAAACCTGATAAAAATTAGCCATCTCACTTTCACCCTTTTTTAATTTTAATTTTTGTACTTTTGACGGGAAGTGATTATGTGCAGACAAGAAGAAAGGTACTAAAAAATGTTAGTAGAAACATATTCCACAGATATATTAAAAGCAAAGGTAGCAAATAGAGATTGACAAGTAACTGCAATAACCTACAGCCTACAAATTTCAAGACTATCAATTCACATGATTCTGGACACAAACTATTGCCATATGGTGACAGTAAAAATATTCTTTCTGAATTTTACTTCCATATAAATGAAAATAGACACTTTATGTATTTTTTTATGACTAAAATGCTAGAATGATGCATTTAACACTATTTAAAATAATTGTAATAAATTACAAACTGTATTGTAGGCACCATATCTGTTTACCGGTTCTCATCTAAAACTGGTTATATCTCTATATCGTAGGTATAATGATCCTCATTTCTAAAAAAAAAAAAAAAAAGGAAGAAAGAAGTGTGGGATTAAAAAAGAAGGGGAAGGAGCAAGGCTTACCAACATGAAAAAGACTAATGACATAATTACAATATAATTCATTAAATGAATTAAAAATACCACAAATTATTTATAATGCTACTTTATTTTAAATTTCACTATTTATTATAATGCACAATGTAAGCAAACTATTTCTAGATTTTTAAAGAAATATATTGATCATATAAATTGGAAAAATTCTAATTTTTAAAGAAAAATAATGTTTTCTTGTTTAATATGAATTATAAGCAAATATTATCTATCTCACAACTTTTCCCAATATTAGCTTAATTTTAAGTAGCATTTGCTTTTCCATTCCTTTCATCAATAACAGGGAAGAGATGGTCATATTACATAATTAGATGATTAGATTATATAACTAACAGATGTAAAATAGCTTCTCCTTGAACTGAGACACCCCAAAGGATAATAAGCAAATTTGTTTTTATTTTATTCAAATACTATTGACAATAATGAATATAAACAAACTTGGTCAGTACTGAACTATTCCTCCATGTCATTCACCTATAATCACCCTGTTCACACTAATTTATGTAATCTTTATGTTGTTTTGTTTTGTTTGCTTGTTTGTTTGTATTGAGTTGGGGTCTCACTCTGTCTCCCAGGCTTGAGAGCATGGGCATGATCACAGCTTGCCACAGCCTTGAACTTCTGGGTTCAAGTGACCCTAAGTCTCCTGAATAGCTGGAAGTACAGGCCTGCTCCACAACATCCAGCTCATTTTAAAATTTTTTGTAGAGATGAGGTCTCACTATGCTGCCCAGGCTGGTCTCAAATTCCTGGGCTCAGGTGATCCTTTCACCTCTTCCTCCCAAAGTGCTTGAATTACACTGCATCAGGCCCTTTCTAACTTTTAAAGCATAGCTCATGTTTTCTGCATCCCCACTGTCACCCATTGGCATGTATTGAATGATGAAATCTCTATACACTTAACTTATAGTTATTTTATAAATGATTTGTTTGGTAACTTTTAAAAAAATTCTTTTATAACCCATGCTACAGTACCTTAAAAATAATAAATGTTCAATAAATATTTGGTATTTGATTTCCAAGTCTTTAGCATTGAGAGGAAACTAACACCACCCAACACCTTGTTGCTACTTCTACTTGCTTTTCATTTCATTTCTGCTTAAACTGAAAGATCCCAAAGATTAGGACTATAACAATAAAAAAAACTGCAATACATCTAAGTTTCTTATTTTTTTTAATATCAGAAGTCATTTTTTATACATTAGCTCCTTCTCTTCACAATTCTATTTCTCATTTGGATGTTCAAAGACAGGTTTGTGAGCTACGTGCAGTTGTCATGAGCTAGTGATGTCTCCCTCACTGTGGCAACAGGTAGTTTTCAGAGGCACAAACCTTGTACGGAGTGATGGAATCCAAGATCCATTTCTTGGACAGGCACTTGACCGCTGCCATCTTTTGTCAGCTGGGAGGCATGATGAAGATGCTGGCCTCGTGAGGGGCTCAGCTGTCCTGGCCTCCACACAGAAGGACCAGTTCGCACAGCTTGATCCTCAGGGGGCTGCTGGCTGGAGAGATAAACATCACAGACTGGTCGAAAAAGGGTTCCCTGGTACTGTCTTGCAAACAGGTGGTGCTCCCGATGGCACAGAGGAGCTGCAGGGAAGGGGTCAGAAACCTCTAACGGCTTCTCAGAAATCCAGTGACCAAACTCCAAAGACAACAGTATCCATTCATAAGAGAGGATCCAGCAGCCACACGCAAGACCCAGTAGCACATCGAGGGTGCGGGGGGCTTCCCAGACAGCAGGTGCGTGGTGGTCTCGTAGACTTCGCGTGCAAATGAAAAGCCTTTTGTTCACAACCTGGATGATGACATTCTGCTTTTCAGGTGGCATGCTTGTCATGACTCATGTTCTTGTTGGCTTGTTGCCTTTTCCACTTTTTTTGATTCCTCATGAGGTTCGATGAGGTCCTTAAAATCTTCATATGAGCCATCTAAAACATCATGCCTTGGTCTATTTTTAACACTTTTGCTATATCTTCTGGATACGTTTCCCTTTTCTCCTGCAGATATCTCCATGTGACAATCATCTACAAAACTTAGCTCATAATCGTGTTGCATTTCACCTTCTGAAGACCATGGCATTTTGGGAGTGGTACTTTCTTTCTGTGTGTCTTTTATGTCAATCAGTTCTTTCATTTCTTCACCACTTCTCTTCAGAGGAGGTGAATCGCCACAAGGTCCATTTGGAAGAGGTGAATCCTCAGCTGTGTGAGAAAAGAGGCTTGCGCCAGGGCGTGGGCCTTCTCTCTGCAAGCACTGGCCTGTCCACAACACCCTGCAGCTTCTGCAGTGGCAGATGCTTCCTCCGAAATCACGTAGCTCCAAGTGATACTGTCTTCACCATCCGTAATTTTCTGAAGAGTAGACCTAGTTTTTGCTGTTAAATCAGGAACACTAACTGATCTGTTTTTTACCAATGCAGGAAAAATCAGACATTTTAAATAAGTTTGTTCTCTCCTCCTTAGAAAGACTTCTGTGGATGAACTGAGCAGGAATTGATGATGGCTGAGATTCAGGAGAACAATTCTCCGAATTCCTTTCCTTAAGGTCATCAGGTGAAAAATAATCATCATACAAGGACTCCCCATAATCAAGAGTCTGAAGACCAAATTTGGTCCTGAACCACGGGTTGTTTTCTGACTTAAGCAGCTGCAACTGCGGCATAATGAATCTCTTGCTGCAACTTTTTTTCTTTAGTTTTTCTTTTGAAGATGAATGTGGGTCACCTGATGTTATTTTCCTCTTTACTGAGAAACTCTTGGGCCTTGAATGTACCAAAAGGTGGTCTTTTGTTGACGGCAATGTAGGAGACAAACTGTGTTTCTCATCACACATCTCCTTAGACACACCTTCTGCTTGCCTTTTGTCAGGGGTGACTGTTTCACCTACAATGTCGCTTTGCCAATTTGTTTCTTCCTTGAAAAGATTACTTATAGGCCGGGCTCGGTGGCTCAGCCTGTAATCCCAGCACTTTGGGAGGCCGAGGTGAGTGGATTGCCTGAGCCTGAGGGTTCGAGATCCACCTAGACAACTTGGCGAGACCTCATCTCTACAATAAATCAAAAATTAGCCGGGAGTGGTAGTGCACACCTGTAGTTCCAGCTACTTGGAAGGCTGAGGCTGAGAAGGATTGCTGGAGCCCCGCAGGTCGAGGCTGCAGTGGCCGGAAGCAGCCACTGCACTCCAGTCTGGGTGACAGAGTGAGACTTCAACCAAAAAAAAAAAAAAAAAAGGAAAGATTACTTATACATTTTCTGAGGACTCAATTTGTTGAGTTAATTGGAGGACACACTGATGAATGAATGCTATGTGTCTTTGATGCAAGTGAAGAAACACACATATTTTAATTCCAAGAATGGATTCTTCCAGTCTCCTTTCCCGATCTCCCCATACGGAGTTTCTACAAAGATCACCAAAAGATAAGTGTAAACCACCAGCAAAGGACTCATCTGGATTATCCTGAGACTGCTGAATCATCTGGGAAGAGGAAGGAGAGACTTTCCCTTTTCTCCTTTATCTCTTGTAATCTCTTCTCCATTGCACTGTGGTGACTACGATGACTTTTCATTGGACTATACATCAATGAACCATCAGATTCAAATAAAAGAAGAGGTATATCGTTATCTTTCAACCCAGAGGGCTGAACCGAGCTTTACTCCTCTCTTCTGAGCTTTGTCCTAGGTGCTCTGGTATCCATCTTTGAATACACCATGAGTTGTTTGTTGAAAGTTTTTGAAACTCTTGCCCCATATCCACAAGTTGGCTTGTAAATGTCTTGGAATGATTTTCTGCTCCTTTGGATGACCATTCTTCAACATAGGCCACTACATCTTTCAGAATAGAGCCTCCTGGGGTTCCGGAGGCCACCATGTCGGGCCACGGGAACCGTACTCTGCAGAACAGCGCTCAGTCCAGCAAGCCAACGAGCGGGCAGGCTAAGTTTCTTATTTTCCATAATCAAACTGATATTTATTTTGCACTGTATTCTGTTGTATAAATTATGTATGGTACTATTCTATTACCTTGCAATGGACTTAATAGAGCATTTGGCATTTTTTACTTGGAACTTCAGTACTTCTTTCTATGTGAGGCCAGTGGGACATATATTGTCTAGAAAAGCCCGGAAATAAGTGTTTTCATTAACATTCTTTTTTATTTTCAAGTTAGTTCCATTTTATTTTAGGTTCTGAGTCAGGTTTTTCTCCTGTTCTTAGATTTAATCAAGCTTCCACTGCATAAACAGATTTTAAACATTGTAAATTCATTTGTATAAATAAATAACAAATCTCTTCCATGCTAATTTCCAAACATTTAATATTTCTGTTCATATAATATAGATGCATTATTATTACATAAATGTCATGAATTGGATTTTCTATGTCTGTATTTCTTCTTCCATACTTGCAATGACCAAATAACTTTATTTATATCCGAGGAAAACACATTTTGCTGTGTTGTCCATAGATCTCTTCTGCATCCTAGCTATGTTTGAGCAAAACTCACTGAGGAGTAAGAGAAACCTACAGAAGGAAAACAAAACCAAAAAGAGTAAATATAACTATTAAAAAGAGTATTTGAAAAATAATGTTTGCCAGAGTAATAAAATAAGAATATAGGAGAGATAAAAGGAAGATATGTACCCAAGAAAAAAGACAAAGAAGAAAGTTTTTCTAAGAGGAAGGAAGAAAGATAAAAGACAGAGAAATTATATATTTACATAAAATTTCTAAGATTTTTGAGATTTCTGCAAATAACTGATCTCTATTACATATTCAACCAAACCCAGCTCCAAATTCACATCATTTCCTTTTAAACAGATCACTGATATTGAATAGTTAACTCAAACCTGAATTTCTTAACTTTTTTAATTCATTTGTTTTTTCTGAATTCTATGCTGTTTGACGTCTCGTGCAAAATAATGCATCTGTACCAGGAATGCCTCAAGAATCTGATGACAATTTTTTTTAAAACTCAGGGTGCCAAGGTAAAGTTTAGTTCATCATCAAAAAAAGAAGTCTGACTCTAAATAATCTTTTCTTTCCTGTTTAGCAAAAGTATAAGGGCAGAAGTATAAGTCCAACATGAGCCACCTGTGAGCCATGAGGAATGTGGCAGACTCTATCTTTAGCAATCACCAGCTCAAATTTGAGAAGGGAAATCAGTTTTTATATCTCAAACACACAAAGTTGACATGTCAAGAAGTGAGTTGAAAGATGCTATTCTTTACCCCCCAAAAAAGTAAGATACGGAAATTTAGATTAATGTTTTCTGTTAAAACTTGAGCATTTGAACTTTTAATTCCAAATAAGGACTAAAGTTTGGAAGTTTACATTTTAATGATCAAGATTTTACATTTTAATGATCAAGATTGTAATAATGTCTACATCACACCTAGTGCATTTAATTTCAATAAATCTCTTTATGAATGAATCTAGAGATAAGAGGTGTATCTGATTGTCTGAGTTGGTCTTAAAAAACTAAAAGATAACCTACACACGTAACATCCTTAGCATGCATGGATACCAAAAATGCAACTCTCAAGCTTTTTCCCCGAATTTAATGCTAGCATGAGTGTCAACTCTGCCTGCTATATTTGAAAGAAGACATGCTAATTTAACATAAAAATAGTGAAATAAGAGTTTTGGGGGGTCAGCTTAGCTTTCCTTCTTCCCTTTCCCCTAGGGCAAGTGACAGTTGTGAAAAGTTGTATTTGCAGTCAGTACATTAGCAGGCTAGCCTCTGATATTTAGTCATCATTTACCCATATGTTTATCCACAGAGACATACATGGAGACATCATGTCATCTGGCTCTAACATTGTCATATCATCCCAGTAGCATTTACTGAGTTATTTGGCTCTGATATTATGTCTTATTGTTAAACTTCTATTTGCTACAGCAACTTTCCCACCCAGACGCTAAGGACTCTCCAAGTCCCTCCTATGTCTCCCAACTTAAGGGTCTTTCTCTTTTTTTTTTTTTGAGTTGGAGTCTCACTCTGTCACCCAGACTGGAATGCAGTGGCCGCGCTTCCGGCCACCGCAGCCTCGACCTGCTGGGCTCCGGCGATCCTTCTGCCTCAGCCTTTCGAGTAGCCGGAATTACAGACATGCACTACCATGCCCGGCTGATTTTTTGATTTATTGTAGAGATGAGGTCTCGCTGCCCAGGTGGGTCTCGAACCCGCGGGCTCAGGCAATCCACTCACCTCAGCCTCCCAAAGGCGCGGGATTACAGGCTGAGCCACCGAACCCGGCAAGCGTCTTTCAATGTCATACAACAGAATACCTATTAAGAGTAGGTAAACAATAGGGGGTTCTTTTCAATAGTCATATGAAGTATAGGAGTAATCTGTTATTACTGACTCATTAAAATGGCAATGCCAGGAATGTAGTAACTTTAACTTACTGATCTGGTCCTTTCCCTTCTATCTTCAAGTTGGGTGTTATAGTTCCAAACATTAGCTAATCACATAATGTCAGTACCTAGGAGGTAGCTACTATAAACACGTTGATAAAAAACGTTGAGCTTATGACCACCCTTAGCCTCCTTTCATCTATTATACATTATTAAACATGTATTCTTTCACTTACTGCCATAAACAATTAAATCAGTCATTAATATGTAAATTAAAACCACATAGAAGGAGTTCTTAAAACCTACTAAAACAGTCAAAATTGGAAATACTGATGCTCCCAAGAGAAATGAAGGCATGTCTATAAAAAAGCAGGGGGCAGGGGAACTTTTACAATAAGAGCATTTATAGAACAAATGCTTTTCATAATAGCCCAAACAAAATATAACTCAAATTTCCAACCATCGACATGATAAGGGATGAACTGAGTGTCTGTTCACAAATACAATAGAACGCTATTGAATTGTCAAAAAGGGAGAAAAATAAAACTACTATATTTTCAACAACATAAGTGATTCTCACCACCATACTGAGCAAAAGGCACCAGACCTAAAAATTAATTAATTAATTAATTAATTTCAAAAGCTGCATGTTTTTATTCATAGGAAGTGAAAACAAAAGAATTTTGAAAAACCCAATAATGGTTGGAGGATTGTGAAGGTAAAGATTGACTGGGGAAAGTTGTGATAGACCTTTTTATATGAGATGATATAACTCTTCTATATCTTGATACGATGGTGAGTTACTCATAGGTGTGCAAACATAAAAAACAGAGTTTGACTATATAAAATCCCTGGAATCAAGTTATTCTCCCACTGCAGCCTCCCAAGTAGCTATGACTGCAGGCATGTGTCATTGTGCCTGGTTGTAAACTTCACCTTAATTACAGAAAAAGATATATATATATATTGCTAAATAATTTTCTGAAGATTCTCTCTGCACTTTCTTGACATTAGACACATATTGGTTAAGGTAGGCTGTTAACAGTACCATGAGCTACCAAAAGTGAAACAGAAAGTTTTGATATGAGTTGAAAAAGTACAAGGGTTATACCTTTTTTTTCCTCCCAACAAAGTAAAATTGCCTCTGAATTTCAGTAATATTTCATACCTGTATCAGGACATGCATACAATTTGACACTATCTTAGCTAATAACTAATGCCCCATTGCAGCACAAGTTAACTGTCACAGATAAAATTTGCTCATTAGCATTTTTGATAATTTACTCTCTTATATGGATTCCAACGTTTATTTTAAAACTCTATTGGACATTTCCCTTATGGTAATTAATAAGTTTGAATATGCAATTAGGATAAGAAAACATTAGGGAGAATCTCATGATTAATTCTAAACAATTAATATTATGACCTAAAAAAATTAACTTATTTTGATACCAGAATTTTATTTTTATTTTTAATCTATAGCTTATTATAATTACTTCATATAACAAAATGTTTAATGGGAATTCAGATAACAAAAAATAATAAATTGCAAAATTATATTAGCAATTTCTACAGAAGCATGGTTTTATATATATATAATACTTAGACAAATTTCTGTAAAATAATTTCTCCATGTTTGTTTAAGACACAATATTTTGAGACTGCCATGGGAAATGGGGAAGAAATTCATTTATTATTATTCTTTTTTTTTTTTGAGTTGGAGTCTCACTCTGTCACCCAGACTGGAGTGCAGTGGCCGCTCCCGGCCACCGCAGCCTCGACCCGCTGGGCTCCGGCGATCCTTCCGCCTCAGCTTTCCAGGTAGCCGGAATTACAGGCATGCGCTACCATGCCTGGCTGATTTTTTGATTTATTGTAGAGATGAGGTCTCGCTGCCCAGGCGGGTCTCGAACCCGCGGGCTCAGGCAATCCACTCACCTCAGCCTCCCAAAGGCGCGGGATTACAGGCTGAGCCACGGAGCCCGGCTTATTATTATTCTTATTACTACCCATAAAGTGTATAATATTTCTCATTATAACTTAATGAATTTGTATACATTTAACTGAAAAGTACCCATATTTTTCACACACATACATACCTGTTTTAGGTCTAGATATTATCCATAATTATTCAAATTGTACCTCTCAGCACTGTAGTATTTCCACATTTATCTCTATTTTTAGCTTCAAGCAATCCATATGAAAACTAAAAGTAGAAACATGATGAAAGATTATAGAGAGAAGCAAAATAAATTTAAATATGGTAAAATAAGAGAATAAAAATAAACATGTTATCAAATTTTAAAAAATATTAAATTTAATCCTGGATGTTAAGCCTTTGTCAGATACACAGTTGGAAAATCTTTTTTACCATTCTGTAGGTTGTCTTTATGATTTATTTTGCTTTGCGGAAGCTTCTTAGATTGATGAGTTTCCACTTATCTATCTTACTCTTATGATATGGGCATTTGGGGGTTGTAATCAGGAATTGGCTGCCAGTTCCAATTTCTATAAGGGTGTAGGGTGTTGCTTGCATTTTCTAAGGTTCTTACAGTTTGAGGTTTTATGTTTAGGTCTTTGATCCATTTAGAGTAGATATACCTAATCTTGAATTGTAACTCACATCTTAAAAAAAAAAAAAAAGTTGCATCTGAAGGCTAAAAATATTTCTGGAGGGTACCTGCACAATGCATATTTGTATACCTAACCCTTAACTGTATCCCACAATTTTAAAATAAAAATATGTATGAAAAAAAAAGATTCAAGTAGACTAAAGGTAAAAAAAAAAGTTTCATTACACACAACACTATAACATGCAGCTGAATAAAAATATATTTACATTATACTTTTAAAAAGAATACATGACATTAGTTTCAGCAAACCTATTTACCTTTATATTTTTTTCTACTAAATTACAAATTTCCTGAATCCAGGGACCACAAATAAGTTATTTCTGCATTATGACTAATATAGTTTAAAAAATCAATAAATACGTGGTAATTAAGAAGTATTCTTTAATGAAAACATTTACTAACCACCCAATTTTTTTTTTTTTTTACTTCTTTTGGTCACATAAGCTGAAATATTGTCAATTAATTTTTATTTCAGTTAACAGTTTTGCTAGTTTATAATGTAAATAAACCAGGAGTTTAAAAGACAGCCAGTTTTATATAGCTTGCTTTAGTTTATGTTTTTTTTAAATTATCTTTTGAGGTAAATATAATAAAAATGGGTTTCTTAATTAGGTACATGGTGATGGAAGAAAAAAAACCAAATTATTCAAGTATGTGTAAATTTGGAGATGAGTGGCTTTTGAAAAAAAGTTGAAGGGACAAAATGACTGGGGAAACAGGAGAAGTTTGTGAAGGAGAAATAGGAGATCACTAAAGACAAACATCCACTATCTGACATATTTGCCTGGAATTGTATGGCTGTTCTCATTCCCCTCTACCTCTTTACCATAAGAGACTCACTCCACCTTACCGTAAGTAGATGCGTTTACCTACATCCATTTTTATTCATATTTTCCAGCAGAGCCCAGTCCAAGTTCTGGTTACTACACATGCTTTAATATTGTAAAAGAGAATACTTAAGTATAATCTCTCATAGGATTGTTAAAAGTATGCAGTATGTTTGTTTCAATACCACATTTTTAAGGTTGGAGTTGTATTACTTTTAGGACTTCCCTAAAGCAATATTTTTCAAATCTGGCTGCTTATTCCTATAGCCTAGAGAGGTTTAAAAATACTGAAATTCACACAGCAGTATGTATTTTTAAAGCACCTCTGTTGATAACAAATGCACACCTATCAATGAGAACTACTGTCAAAAATTGACTCAAACAATTGATTTGCTTAGTGAATATTTCATATATAACAGATGACATCTTCAAAATCAGGCAAGATAATGATTTGCTAGAATGTTTTCTACATGTAAACTGAGACAAAAGTATTTGCCATATTTATCTAAAAAGAATAAAAATATCAAATTCCAAGATGAAAATTTCAGAAAAGTATATCTGAAAATGCAGTTTCCTTCCTCTTTTTTTATTAAGATTTACTTTAAAAATCAAAGATATATTTTTCCTCTTTCCTCTATGTTTCTTCTTCTCCCATAAAACAGCACAAGAGCTAGTAGGTCAGCAATCTATTTTTACTTTTCCATTTATAGAATCATTAAAAAGATAGCATAACTCATAAGAAAGGTGACACTTAATATGGCAAAGCAATTCTTTTTCAGAAATGCAAAATTTGTGTTTGAATAAATTACATTTGAAAAATAACTATTATTTGGAAATTAATTTGATACAATTAAATTCCAGAAAACAGTAATTGATAAGAAAGAATGCTTATAAAAATGAATGCTACATACACACAAAAATGTCTTTTAAAATATATTTTATTTTACTTATACATAGCTTTATTTTCCACAGGGTGAGGAGTGATTTGATATGGTCTAGAAAGCTAATTGTTTTATGTCTTACATTCTATGAAATTTCTAGGTAAGAATAATTTACCCAGAAATAAGTATTACATGTATCTTCCTAGTGATATATCTAAAATGACCTTGTTTGGTAATGCTTCAAATTTTGATTCATGACTTTTTAGACATTGTGCACAAATTGTTTAGTTGTTTAGTTTTTCCCTTCTAGAAAACATTAAATCCCAAGGGTTTGATTTTATCTTGAATGAAGAAATTCTGAAAATTCCAGAAAAGTGTAAGAGTTAAAGACAGTTTTGAACTTCTTATATTGAGACTACAAGCTTTTCTTAGGAAATATTGATTTTTAAGACAAAGAGATTCACATAATCTGCCAGCTACTGCTTCAGAAAGCTTCTTCTTTCCCAGTTTTGCATTTCCCTGTGGAGAGTTTTCAGCTCAAGTAACACACCTGCCTTTCGCTTTCTTCTCTCTCACTGGCTGCTCTCTATGGGAGGTGACCTATGGTGAGTTTGAGGCCAAAAAAAAATCTGCGTCCTTACTCTTTTAAAGATTTGATCTGACTGAAAGAAGGATACTCTTTAGCTTATCCTGTACTCTGATTTATCCTTTAGCCTGATAAGATTATCACAGCAGACTTTTTTTTGTGTATGTGGTGTGTGGTGGGTGGGAATACATGAGAGGAACAGGAGAAAAATCTGAATTGACTATCTATATAAATAACGAAGTAAAATATAGATCCCTGTAGTAAAATATTATCACGCTGTTTTGACTTAAATTTAAAACCATGTTTCCCATGAGTTTATGTATAATTAAGTTTACATTTTTATCCCTATTTGCTAGTATTGTGTCTAATCCTCAAATTGTTCTGAAATCTGAAAGTGAAGAAATAGGTCTTATTTAACTAACTTGGTGAGACCTCGACATTTTTGGTGCATTATCCATGAGAACTAGATGAGTAAGATTTGGGGAACAGTGTTACATACAGAGATTGAGGAGCCTCAACCATCACAAGAGGTGGTTCTGAGCATGTGTTTCATGGGTCTGAACATGGTTGTTTATAGTTGTATCTACTGGCTGACTACTTTGTTCATTATGATTGCTTGAATGATTTTAATTGCTAAGCAAGCAACATCTGGGTAAGCAAGAACCAACTGCTTTGTTAAGAATCCAAGAATCTGACTTTGACCAGGACTAGTCAGGCATTACTGAAACAGATTCAATGATAAGAAAGTGTTGATATGTCAAACTTTCCTTGGACTTGGTTTCTCAGCCAAAATGAGAAAAAAGAATGTTTTATTTGGAGTTTTTTTTTTTTTTACAACATTAGCACATGCTTTCAAAGAATCAGACTCAAACTTACATACTTTCTATGTTAGTGTGAACTGTATTCAGGACCTATTTTGCACTAAATACTTATGTCTCCCCCAATTTGTATGTTGAATCCTCTGACAAAATGATGACGTTAGGAGGTGGAGCATTTGAAATATGTGCAATATTGTAATTGAGTTGTGTGAGTCGACATGATAAGAATAATGGCTTTATAAAAAGAAGAAAAAAAAAATCAAAGCCTTCTATCTCCACTTATCCACACCTATGAAATGCCATATGAGCACATAGTGAGATGGTGACCACCTGCAAGCTAGAAAAAGAGCCCTCACCAGAACCCAACCATACTAGCACCCTGAACTTTGGACTTCCAAACTCCAGATTGTGGAAAAATAAATATTTGTTGTTTACGCCACCCAGTTTGTTGTGTTATATAATTCCTAGCAGATTAATATAGGACCAACAGAAGGAATTGTGGTTAAGCTACTCACCTGAATTCTTGCGACTTTTAAATAGACAAAAAATTGTTCCATTACTTCATGGTCTCTCATTAACTAACTACAAAAATTCTAAATATGGTTTTAAGTAGCAGACACAAAAACTCTTTTTTTTCCACTCAAAGAAGCAAAAAGTAGTACATTTTGTAAACTATAAAAAAAGTATAGGAATAAGAACCATCTAGAATATGTGATTTTTTAAAATAAAATAAAACTTGTTCCAAGCATTGTAAATTAAGGACACAAATTAGAAGGAATATCTATAGTAGTCTGGAAATTACTTTTAATCAAGAAATTAAGAAAGACTTGGGATTATTTAAACTAAAAAGTTGACTATATTAGAATGGAAAGAAAAAAGAATAAAACTAAAATAAAACAATGTCATATACCTATCCATTTGGCTTAAATTGAGCTAGTTGAGCACATAAAATATTGGAGCAATTGTATATAAAAAAGAATTCTTACACATTACTTTTGAATATGTAAGCTGATAAAACTACATTGAAAAAAAGAACTCGGATTTATATTGTGAGGTTGAACAAACATATAGTGATACATCTATAAGTGTCCGTCTAAAGATAGATCTTATAATACAGTAATTTCACTCTTATGTATACCCGAGAGAAACTTTAATATATGTATATAAGTATATTTGGAGGCAATCAAGAAATACTAGCCCAGGTTGTTATAGTGACATAGTCAATACATTAGGACAAGCCAAGACACTAATCCAACATAAAAAGAGTAAATACATTACAGAAAAGTCATACAATTAAATACTACACAATAGTGGAAATGAAGGCACTACCTAAATGAATATTAGTAACACATACTGAGCCAAGAAAGCAAGTTCCAGAAGACTGTTTATATGAGACATTTATTTAATGTTCAAATATAAGTAAAACATTAGCTTTTAGATACATATATATTAATTGAAAAATAAGGAAAGATATGATAAGCTCCCAAAGTCAAAGTAGGCATTACTTCTAGAAATGCTAGAATAGAAGAGTGCTAAAGTTATTTAATGATACTTATTAAAGAATCAGGCAGACTTTATTTAGGACCACTGCAATAGGTATAGGGACAACTGCAATGGGATTTTACAGTGGGAGAGAGACACTGGGTTTAATTATGAATATAGCATGGGCAAGTGTGAAGTTATAACCAAGAAGCAAGGTGGGAGCTCAGTGGATAAAGCAAAAATCAATAAAACGAAACATCAGGAGTAAGAGGAATTCTGAATAAACCGACCTAAAGGATTTTACATTACCTGAGATACGACAAAGGATGAGGAACCTGATCAGATATTGAAAGTGACCAGATATCAAGGATAGAAGGTTCTTGATAAACTGACTCAGAGTAGTGTACTTTGGATTTTACAAAGTTTACAGATGAGCCTAAAAGAAGGATCAAAAGCCAGACTAAAGTTTGGTCAGAGAATTCATTGTCAGTGGGAGTATACATATAGAGGAGTTGTTGGCATTATCTAATCCTCATCTTTGGCAATGTGTTTGTCAATGTTCATCATACTATCAAAACAAATATCAAAAAATAATTATGATAAAGGCCCATGCATGAACCAGTGAAGTGTGTAATAAATAAAAATTTAAAAATTCTGATCAGCCTAGGTTTTTGTACTTGAATTTTGTATGAACACATAAACAAAAAGAAAGAGCAACAAAAAAATGAAAAGAGTTAGAATTAACTAGGCAGAAGTTGGAAGATGCAATGATAAATTAGGAGTGTTCTGATGTAGAGAACATTTACTCAAAAATAATATACAACACTTATACCAGCTTTTGTGTTTTAGACATTATCTTATATGCATATGCTCACACTTCTGGCAACAACCTCTTCCCCATTTAACCCAAGAAATCTTGGGCATAGTAGTGGAAAAGTACATGTCTTTCACCACTATATCATCACAAGACAATAATTGCTAGATTGTGTTACAGAAAAAAAGTATTACCCAACAAACACAGATATACTAAAAGAAAAGAAAGTACTAATACCGAGCAAATTGTACTAGCCTTTTATAAAGAGACAAGTGAGAAGCAGATTAAAATCTAAAATCTTGACCAACCTCTTCTTCCTGAAATAGGAGAGAAACAGAAGAGAAAAATAAGAATATCCCCCTTGCCTCAGTCAGTACAAGATCCCATAACAAAATATCGTAGACTGAGTGGCTTCTAAGCAACAGAAATTTATTTTCACAGTTCTGGAGGCTGGAAGTCTGAGATTAGGGGGCCAGCACAGTCAGATTCTGGAAGGATCCTCCTCCAGGTTGTAGACTAGTAACTTCTTGTATCCTCTCCTGGAGAAAGGAGAGGTGGCTGGCATTTTAAAAATGTAATTCATAAAGATTGATTCTGATGTGCTCTTGAGTGTTGTATTAACTTTTAAACATACTAAAAATGAAACTCTCTTGGGCCTCTTTCATAACGACACTAATCCCATTTTTGAGGGTTCCACACTCACGACCTAGTCACTTCCCAAAGGTGCCACCTGCTAATACCATCATGTTAGTGGCTAGAATTTCAACACATGAAATATTGAAAAATGTTTTGGGGGACATGCCACCATTCTGTTCATAATATCCCCTGACTTCAGATAAATATTGCTGTCATAGGAGTAGACATACTCAATTCCTCAAAACACCAATAACTGGGAATGGCCAAGCTTTAGGATAAAAACTTTAGCTTTAGGCTTTAGGACAGGACATATGCAAAGATATTAACATTCCACTCTGCAAAGCTCTGGGAATTCATCCTTTAGGAGCCTCAGGTGAGGAATATGCAGAGTCAGTTTCTTCACACTTGTTTAAGTTCCAAATACTTGTAAATCTCTCACATTTCCCGTCTTTTATTGACTTCTAATTTGATTTTATTTTGGCTGATGAACACCCTTTTTATATTACTTCAGTTGTCTTAGTTTTATGGCTTACTATATGTTCTATCCTAGGGAATATTTCATGTGCTCTAGAGAAATAAATGTGTTGAAATAAGTAGACTTCTTAGGGTAAGCATTTCGGTACAAAGAGGCACAAAGTCTAAAACACTGACTCTCAAGAGTTGGGAGGGCAGCAGGTGCTGTGTCATTCAACAAAGCCATGCTCACTACAGACCAAGGGCCAGGAATACACGACTCCATGAGGAAGGGCAACTTAGAGGGATTCAGATTTGCTGCACATTTCTTGACTTTTCAAGAAGACACTAATGTAACCGACTCTTTCTGAGCTAGAAGACACCCCTTCCCCTACATGATAATTGTATAATGCCATAATTACTGCTTGATGTGAAATTTCTTCACATTGAGAGCGAGTACACAGGTCTAGGACTCTGAACAGCTGACAGAGGATTGGCTTACTGGGGAATTAAATTTATCACTTCCTCATGGAATATTGTAGTAGCAGAGGATGCTGACATTTTTTAAATGCAATGCATAAAGATTTATTGTGAGATGATCTTGAGTGTTGTATTAAGTATACTAAAAATGAAGCACATGCAACACTTGATTTGAACTAATTGAACTAAACTAGTAAAGGATCTCGGACCACCAAGTCCTTTTTTTTTTTCCTTTTCTTTTCAGATAGTTCCACGTAAGACTAGAGAAGCTACAGTTGCTGAATTAGTCCCAATAACCAAATTAGTGACTGCTACTGGGAAAGTAGTATCATGAAAAGTGGGAACCAAGTGCCCTGACATTCTGTTCGTCTCTACAGAGGGAGTTTGCCACATCCTCATTGATTATGAGTTTATGACTAAGCCCAATGCATTAACAGAAGAAACTTGGGAAATATCAAGAGACATCTCCATTTCCATGGCCTCGAATTGTCATTGGAGGAATTCCCATGAGTAATTTTCATAATCTCTAATCTCTATCCTCACTTTCTTCTCCCCCTGAACACAGTTTCCTTGGCTTTACATCCACTGATTTTAATAAGTTACAAGTATGATCACCCTAATTGGGTTGTTAATGGTCACACTAAATACTTCAACTTCTAAATTAATACTTTTTAGGATCATTCTTCAAAAAACACAATATTTAAACTACCATATGATCCAGAAATCCCACTTCTGGATATACACCCAAAAGAACTGGAGCCATGGACACAGACATACTTGTACACACATATTTATTGCAGCATTATTCACCATAGCCAAAAGGTGGAAGCAACCTAAGTATCTATCAGAAGATAAATAGATACACAAGATGTAATGTGTGTGCATGTATATATGTATATATACATTTATATTAAGATATTATTCAGCATTAAAATAGAGGACTACAAGATCAGAGAACTTTGAAGTCCTAAGTGAATTTAGAGTTAAGTGAAATGAGCCAGTCACAAAAGGACAAATACTGTATAATTTTTTGTATGATATACTTAGAGAGTCAAATTCATAAAGTCTAAAGTATAGTCATGGTTGCCAGAAGCTGGTTGATAGGGAAAGGGCAGTCAAAGAGAGTAATTTTTAATAGACTGTTTCAGTATTGGAAGGTGAAAAAAACAATGGAGATGGATAGAGGCGATGGTTGCATAATGATATAAATGTATTTAATGTCACTAAACTATATACTTAACAATTAAATAATGCATTTTGTTATTTATATTTCACCATAAAATTTAATTTAACAAATATTGGATGATGCAATTCCGGCACATTAACATTCTGTTAACATTACTCTAAAATCATGCGTCTGAAGCGTCTGTTGCAAACTTCATAAGCTTTTCTTGTATAGTGGTTTTTTAAATAAATCTTTCACCAAAAAATGTATTTTGTTAGAATAGAAATTTATTGCCTTTTAAAAAATTTCACATTTGCTTAAGAAGGGAAAGACAACAGTACCATTTGACTTGTGTTTATTTTCTATAATCAACATAATCAAATAGCATATTCAAAAATTTTTGCAGTTAACTTTTTAATATACTTTCAAGTATAAGGTTAGATGATTCATAACCAAGAATAAATTAAATGCATAACTTTTGGGGAAATTTTATTATGCTTTACCCTTCATACAAGCTTGAGTTCAAAATACATATGAATTTCTCTGACCAGAATCAGGTTCCAATAGTATAATGAGGCAAATATTGTCAAATAAAACTTCCAGTAGAAATTTTCAAAACAAATCCACAAATTAGGCAAATACCAACAGATTAACTTGATCAAAACAAAACTAAACCAAGAACTTGTCAAATCAATTATGAACAAAAGTAGTGTGTGAGATTTAGTTCTGTTTTTCACTACCTCATAAAACCTTTGCAAGAAGCAAAGGGAGATGGTTGGCAATATTAAATGTTGCACACTCCAAAACTGTCTTATCACTTTAAAAGTATTAATTTTGTATTTGTATGTATTTATGTGCAGTGGCGTGTGTGTGTATGTCTGTGTGTGCGTGTACTCATCTTTAAGTTTTAATTCAAAGTTGTTATCATCAACTCCTCAAATAATATGAAAGGGAGAGAAACAGCACTGAGTAAACCGACTGCTCTTTCATCTGTTTCACTTCTTCATTGGTAGCCTGGACACAGATGTAACTCAAGGAACATTGGCAAGCCTTTTGTTATGTGAATATTTTTTACCTAACTATTATTTATCTATCAGAATAAAATACAGATACAAGCTGAAGAGATCAGTCTTCTTAAAAGATGGAAAGTGATACTTTCTGCCTCCAAATAAAATTGAATTATAACATTCTCCATACCTCTCTGGGTACCCATGTTGCTTAAAGATTAGAAGTTATATTTAAAAAGTAGACAGAAGTTTGTATCTGGAGAATGACATTTTCACTGTAATAGTCATCATTATTTTAATGCTTGTAAAGTCCAATCAATGATAAATGTCAAAATCATAACTGAATATACTGTGTGTTGTATGAGAGCTGAGATACCAGGAGAAAATCTACTTTTAAATAGTAAGAGAAAAATTATTTTCAAGAGAAAAATTATTCTGGCTTTCCTCTAGGGAATAATTTTCAAAGGGAAATTGCAAAGATGTGCATTAAAGGGCCAAATTCAAAAAGAGTCAAGTAAAGAGTAGAATATTTTCTTTTGTTATCTGCTTTTTTTCAGTTAGCGTTTCACTGAGTGTGATTACTAATATCATTACAATCACTTGGAGTTACAAGTAGAAACTCTTAAAATTAGAGGCAAGCAAAGGAAATTAAAATGAAATTGGATATCAAGCAAGGTGATCAAAGTGCTTTAGAGCTTACAAATGTCAAGAACTTTAAGCATAATATCATATTTAATATTCACACTAATTCTATTATTGATAATATTAGCCCCCTTTTCTAATGAAAAATACAAAAAATTAAGAGGTTAATTTGCAAAATTTATATAACTTTTAATACTAAGTTCTTACTTTATTCACTGTCTCTTCTCTTCCCCCTTCCTGAATAGATGAAATGTCTTGTAGGGTATGTATTTGATGAAGTAACATTTGACTGTGATACTGAATTCAGCTGGGAAAAAGTAAAGAAAAAAATGGGTAAGAAACTAAAAGATTTCAGAATACTGGTCAAAGGTCTCAGTTTGTTGAATTTTTTAGTCTTGGCTAAATTGTGGCTGAGCAAGCACTAATGCGCAGGAGTTCAATTGAGGTTAAAAAGGACCATATGGGGCAAGGCTGGGGAGCCAAAGACAATTCCTCTGAGAACCTGTTTGACTAGAAACTTGGATTTGTACAGTTAAAGGAAAAATAGAACTCTGTAGAAATGTGTTGAGGGAAGTACAATTAGATCATAGTGAGATTGTGAAGTTATGTAAATCAAAGGCACTGTTTCAGGGACCTGCCATCTGTAGGTCATGTTGACCTCCCTGGCCAGGGGCCCTCATTATGTATATGTGTTATGAACAGATTTTGAGCATTCTTCTGGAAAAGAGTTTGAGGAAAACTAGTTCCTCTCAATCTTTGCACAGTCATTAGAGAGACTGAATGGCTGCAAAATATGATGGAAAAAGTAAATTTAGGAAGATAAAAGTTTTAAAAAGTTTCTGAAGAAACAGAGGAGAATCAAGGACATTGCCAGGATATCAGATGTGGTAGAAACAAAGATGTGTTGCCCAGATACCCTTTAAAAAAGAAACATGTTGCCCAGCTTCATAGAGTGCAATGAACAGTTTTTCCCTTTCTGCAGTATGGATTCTTATTAAATATTATGCACATCAAAATCTACCAGAATCTTCTTTTAGGGGATTCAACATACAAAATACAAACTAATTAGATCAAAACATGTATGTCCAAAAATAAAAATAAAATAAAATAAAGAACAATATTTTTTTCCACTACAGATATGCTGTGCCTTTAGAAGCTCTACAAAAGAATTTCAATCTTGGGTAATTGATCCAGTCTCCATTTATTTATTTCTAAAGATCTGAAAATTTTTTAGCCCTCTTCAATGGAGAAACCACTGAAACTAGAAAGAGAAGACTAGAGCCTAGTCTTCTAGATTGAAATCCATTTGGAGTATCATTTGCTTAGTTATGTGACCTTGAACGAGTCATCATTTATTATCGCTAAGCCTCAGTTTCTTTGGTAAAACAGTCTATTACATAGTCACTCAGCATGCATGACTTCCCCTTTTTTTGAAGCATTTATTATTCTACAACTTTTGCTCTTGTATTCTTTGTTAATTTAACTTCATGTACTAGCAACTAAAAAAAATAGGTATGCAATAAATAATTAAGATGAATTATACACAGGATGTGACTTTTAAAGCAACTGACCATTAACATTTCTGCTACCTTTCAGAAAATAAAACTGCTCCCCAAATTCCTCACTTTATCTCTAATGAATTAGATATTTTTTGTCAAAGAACTCAGTGTGTAAATAAATGTTTTCTTCAAATTAAATGTAGGTCATTGGAATAGAATGGAACTTATTTAGAATGCCATACAGAAAGCAAATGCAAAACTTTTGAAAATCCCATGGCCCCGCCTGTAATTCCAGCACTTTGGGTGGCCGAGGTGAATGGATTGCCTGAGTCCACTGGTTCGAGACCAGCCTGGGCAACTTGGTGAGACCTCGTCTCTACAATTAAGAAAAAAATTTAAAAATAGCTGGGTGTGGTAGCACGAGCCTGTAGTTCTGACTACTTGGAAGGCTGAGGCGGAAGGATGACTGGAGCCCAGCAGGTCAACAATGGGGTGGCCGTGAGAGTGCCACTGTACTCCAGTCTGGGCGACGGAGTGAGATTCCAACTCAAAAAAGAAAAAAAAAAAAAGAAAATCCCATAAGAATACTTCCTTTAAATTCTACACGAAGGGTTATTCACATTATTATGACACTTTCAAGTTTCATGAATAAAACTGACAATTCCTTTCTTTGCCCCCTTAGTGTGCATGTCCCAATTTCTTTCAGTGCACTGAAGACACATAGTATGTCTTTGTTTTTACATATATTTCTCTCTGCTAAACTATGGGACCTCAAAAGCAATGAATATTTGGGTCTGTATCCCAAGCAGCTTTCAAGTGTTTGAAACATATTATGAACAAAAATATATAAAATAATAAACAGGTTATGAATGAGTTAGATTTATACTATAATTAACACATGGCTTCAAATTGCTCTTAGCTGAGTTTCTTATTTCCTAACATAGAGAAAGAGAACATGGAGTCTTATTCCAGTCACAAAGTAGTTATAAATAGTTTAAATCAATAAGAATACAATCTCATTGCATATTTGGACACATACTGTATTCTACATCTACCACTTTCCAACAGTGTGGTTTCATAAAACCTTTTTGAAACTCAAGGACTTTGTCTTTGAAGTGAGTTTGGTGAGTAGTAACTTAACTTACACAGTGGTTTTGAAAAATAAATTACATAATATATGTAAAGCCCGAGGGTGATGCCTGGGTACAGTGAGTATACCACAGCATTTTTTTTTTCTTTTTTTTCTTCCCATTTTCTTTCCAAGAAAAAACTTTCTTCATGTGGTAAGCTTTCTTCAAATTACTAGAAGATATTGTAGCCATCAAGATCGCTTTATCAACAAAATTTTGGATTGTGGATCTTAGCTCCTATAGAGAGTTTATCTGGCTCTCAAGATCACAGAAATTTATTAGTGTTATGATATCTATTACATCGTGAAAACTAAAATATAGATTTCTGCACAATTTGCACATAGATTTTCTGATCAAAACTTATAAATTAAAGTGCTATCCCAATGCAATATTTCATGACTTCTGTTTTAACTTTCTCCTAACAGAATGACTATCAAGCCTCCAATCACGAAGTTAGGTCATGTTCATAAATGTTTTCAAAGTTATCTTCTTGCTGTGGACTCTTTTAGTCTCCATCAATAATGATGCAAGTCTTCCATTTCCTCATCTTCAAAATTATTACAATAAGTCTGACTTCATAGGAATTTGTAAAAATTAACTGAGACAATGAATTCAAGGTTCTTAATAATGTAGTATGATTTAATATATATCAGCTATATGTTTGATACTACAGTATTGTTGCTAGGAAACTTATTATTGATTTTATTTATCTACCCTTCCGAACTATGAAAAAGCAAAAAATATTTAATTACACAGACTCTACATAGCAGGATGAAAAAAGCAACTGTATAATAGCAACAAGAAATTTTATTAAAAGGCAAATGTCTAGACTTGTACAGGCACACCTTGTTTTATTGCTCTTCATTTTATTGGGATTCACATTATTGTGCTTCACAGATATTGCAGTTTTTTGCAACTTGTTTTGCGACAACTCTGCATGAAGCAAGTCTGTCAGTACTGTTTCTAAAATACATAAAAATATGTATTCATTTATCTGTCACATTTTGGTAATTCTCATATTATTTCAAACTTTTTATTATCATATCTATTACAGTGATGAATAGTTAGCAATCACTGATATTATTACTTTAAATGTTTTGGGTGCCATGACCTGTGACCAAAAAAAAAACTAGCTAACATGATAAATGTTGTGTATGTTCTGGTTGCTTCACCCACTGGTTGTTTCCACATTCTTCTCTTTCTCCTCAGTTCTCCATATTTTCCTCTCTTTTTTTTTTTTTTTTTGGTAATTTATTTATTATAGAATTGTGGAGGACAAGTGAGGTTTTAGTACATAAGTAGGCTGCGTACAACTGAAATTCAGGCTTCTAGGTGGCCCTCACTCCCCCTAGTAGTGGAACAGGTGTTCATTGTTTTGTCATGTGCCCCTCACCCTCCTTCCTTTCTCCCTCCGCTCCCCAGCAGGCTCAGTGACTGCTGATTTCACTCTTGTGCTAATGTGAACAGTGATCAGGGCCCATTTATGAGGGAGAACATGCAGTGTTCAGTTCTTTGTTACTGTGATAGTTTACTTAGTGTGATGGTCTACAACTGCATCCAAGTTATTGCGAATGCCATGAATTTGTTTTGCTTTATGGCTGGATAATACTCCATCGTGTATACGTACCATATTTTCTTTTGTTTTTCTTTTTCTTTCTATTTTATTTTAAAGATGTGGGATACAAAAGACACAAAAGCATTTAACTTAGGCCAGTTAATAACCTTGAAATGACCTCTAAGTTTTCAAACAAGGGAAAGTTTCATGTCTCTTACTTTAAATAAAAAACTAGAAATGATTAAGCTTAGTGAAAAAGGCATGCCAAAAGTTGAGACAGACCAAAAACTAGATTTCTTGTGCCAGTTAGTCTAGTTATGAATGCAAAAGAAGAGTTATTGAGGGAATTAAATGTTCTACTCCATCCAGTGAACGCATGAATGGTAAGAACATGAAATGGTCTTACTGCTGATATGAAGGAAGATTGAGTGATTTGGATAGAAGATCAAACCAGTCATAGTTGGTGATTCTTCTGATGGATCTGGGCAAAGTAAATTTAAAATCTTCTGGAAGAAACTCACTCTTCTAGATGCCTTTAAGCACTTTTTTTTAATTAATGGGAAGAGATCAAAATATCAACATTAGCAAGAATTTTTAAAAAGTTGATTCCAACACTCCACAACATTCCCTTAAGTCAAAGCCAAATCCAGAGCAAGATCTTAACTCTTTTCAATTCTATGAGGCTGAGTAAGGTGAAAAGCTGAAGAAGTAAATGTTGAATCTAGAAGAGATTGAGTATTTTAAAAAGAAACCAGACCTTGGACAACTACCATAATGCTATAGAAAAAGGATTGACAGTAGTGGGAAATGTTGGGGGGTGGTGGGGAAGGAGAGGGAAGGAGGTGGGATTGACAGTAGTCGAAATCTGCCTGGGGAAGGGGAGGCACACCTCATCAACAAGGGGACCTGCACAATGAATATTTGTATACCTAACCCTGAATTGTACCCCACAATTTTAAAACTAAAAAAAAAATATGAAACCATCTACATGACACACAAGTGCAAGGTGAAGCTGCAAGTGTTATGGAGAAGATGCAATAACTTCTCCAGAAGATATAGGTAAGATTACTGATAAAGGTGGCTACACTAAACAACAGATTTTCAATGTAGATGAAGCAGTCTTGTATTGGGAGAAGGTGTCATCCAGGGCTTACATAGTTATAAAGGAGAAGTCATTGTCTGACTTCAAAGCTTCAAAAAAACAGATGGACTTTTGGTAGAGACTAATGCAGCAATGACTTCAAGTTGAAGTCAATGCTCATCTACCATTCAGAAAATTGTACAAATTATGCTACATCTAGGTTGCCTGTGTCCTAGAAAGATAATAACAAGGCACATCTTTTTATAGCATGGTTTACTGAATAGTTTGAGTCCACCGTTAAGACTACTGCCCAGAAAAAAAAAAAATATTACTCCTCATAGGTAATGCACCTAGTCACCCAAGAACCCTGATGGGGATGTACAAGAAGATCAATGTGATTCTCATGCCTGGTAGCACAACATCCATTTTGCAGCCAGCGGACTGAAGAGTAATTTCAAATTTCATGTCTTATTATTTAAGAAATATATTTCATAAGGCTATAACTGCCATAGTTGGTGATTCCTCTCATAGATCTGGGAGAAGTAAATTAAAAATCTTCTGGAAGAAACTCACTCTTCTAGATGCCTTTAAGCACTTTTTTTTATTAATGGGAATAGATAAAAATATCAACATTAACAAGAATTTTTAAAAAGTTGATTCCAACACTCCTGGATGACATTGAGGGGCTTGAGGCTTTAGTGGAGGAAGGAACTGACTCAGGTGTGATAGAAATAGCAAGATAGCTAGAATTAGAAGTGAAGCCTGAAGCTGTGACTAAATTGCTACAATTTCAGATAAAACATGAATACATAATTTGCTACTCATAGATAAGCAAAGAAAGTGGTTTCTTGGATTGAATCTTCTCCTGGTGAAGATACTGTGAACATTGTTAAAATGACAAGAGATGATTCAGAATATGACATATTTATTTGATACGCAGTGACAGGGTTTGAGATGATTCCCTCCAGTGTTGAAAGAAGATCTACTGTGAATAAAATGCTATCAAATAACACTGAATGCTACAAACAACCCTTTGATGAAAATAAGAGGCAACGATGTAGTAAACTTCATTTTTTCTTATTTTAAGAAATTGCCACAGCCCCTCCAACCTTCAGCAACCACTACTCTGATCAGTCGGTAGCCATCAACAAGACAGGAACTTTAGCAAAAAGATTACAACTTCTTGAAGACTCACATGACCCTTAGACTTTTTTTTTTAGCAGTATGTGTTTTTTAATTAAGGTATGCTTTTTTAGACATACTGCTACTGCACACTTAGTAAACTACATTGTAGTGTAAGCATAACGATTATATTCACTGGAAATTCAAAAATGCATGTGACTCACTTTATTGCAGTATTTGTTTAATTGTGGTCATCTGGAGTAAAACCCACAATATCTCCGAGGTATGCCTGCATCACTACACATCTGTTTGAATGGTCAAAATCCAGACCACTGACAGTGTCAAATGCTGGAGAAGATGTGGAGCAACAGGAAATCTTGTTCATTGCTCTTACTATAGCCACTTTGGAAGACAATTTGGTAGCTTCTTACAAAATTAGTCATAATTTTATCTCATGATATAGCAATTGAGTTCCTTAGTATTTATTCCAAAGAGTTGAAAATATATATCCACACCAAAACCTGCATATTGATATTTACAGCAGCTTGATTCATATTTTGCAAAACTTGGAGGCAACCAAGATATCCCCCAGCAGATGAATGGGTACATAAACTGTGGTCCATCTCAACAATGGATTAGTATTCAGCACTCAAAAAAAATGAACTATCAAGCTATGAAAAGACGTAGAAAAAAATGTAGATGCTTGTTGCTAAGTGAAAGTAGCCAATTTAAATGAGCTATATACTGTATAATTCCAAATATATGACACATGGGAAAAAAAATCTATGGAGATAGGAAAAGGATCAGTGTTTGCCAAAGGCTGCAGAGAAAGGAGTGAATAGGTGGAGCACAGGGACTTTTAGGGCAATGAAATTATTCTCTATGCTCTATGATAAAATAATGGTGGAAAATGTCATCATAATTTTTTCTAATTCAATAGAATGTACAACTCCAAGAATGTCTAGTATAGTTTTGGGGTGAAAATAATGTGTCGTTGCAGTTTCATACATTGTAACAAATGTACCACTCTGTCAGGAGATGTTGAATAAAGGATGTTGTGGGGGGGGGGTCAGCGGACATATGGGAAAGCTCTGTACTTTACTCTCAATTTTGCTGTGAACATAAACTTGTTCTAAAAAAAGAAAGTCTATGAAAATATAATTTAAAAATTATTTTTCTCTGTAGTTTGTAATTGCTGGACATTAGGAGCTTATTTTCATTATGTTATAAAAATTATCAATAAGACGTTTACGTTTAACAGCTTTGTACTAATAAATACATGAAGATGGGAAAGTGGAAAGACTAAAAATGAAAAGCATAGATAAATCAAGTTTACCTTTTGGTAGACACTTAGACGTAGACGATTATCACTGCCTTCAGGATAACCACACATTTATCATCTGAAGGAGGGGCTGCAGTATTTGTTTACTCTGGTTCAAATTCTTAAAAAAGGAAGAAGAATCATTGATATTGGGAGAAAGTGAAGATGCAGAATGCAATCTATAAGAAATGTAATTTCAGATATTCCAGAAAAGAGACTAAATTAAATACTTCAGCAAGTTATTATAAACCTTGAGAAATACAAGGCACATAGTTTACAAAATAAAAGAAACATTGTTATCATTAAATACTAAAAATAATCTAATTGGCATATTTAAATCACTTTCAGCTCTTTTGTAATTTGGAAAAAAAAGAAAAAAGAAAAAGCTGATAGTAGACTAATAAACATACAAAAGGAATGAGGTCTTATTGATTCAATCCAATCTCTCTTTCAATTATAAATCCCCCCAAATCATCATAACAGTAGGATCCAACCGCTTTTGTGAATAAAATATTACATAGTTACCTACTTCTCAATTTTAGCTATACACATGGGTTCAAATTTGAATCACAAGCAATCATTCATAAAATCTGAGAAAATAAATAAAATGGGTTCAAACTCGAATCACAAGCAGTCATTCATAAAATCTGAGAAAATAATATGAAGTTACATAATAACTTCTGTCAAATGCAAATATAAAAAACGCGAAATTTCCAATATTGAATAATGCATTTTATTTAGATTTTTGTTTTATACTTCTTTCTATTTTATTTAAGAAAAAATTACTTACAGGTAGGTTTTTCTACATATTAGACTTAAACTTTTTATCAGTTCTGCTTTCTAACATAAAACATGGAACAAGTCAATATTTTTTAAAAATTGTACAGCCATACTTATATTTTTTTATTGTAACTTTTCCTGTTAGACAATTCCACAGAGTTTCCTCAACCATCTATGTACCCAAATATTTGTTCAGATTGATTTTAAGCAAATGCAAAATAGTACAATTTGGCTTACCTTCCAATGTGTACAACTCAGAAAAAAATTCAAACATATTTTAATTGTGATTGAAGTTTTCTTTGAAATAAGGGCTTGAAAAACAACTGGCAGGAATATTGCAGTTAAGCTTTCTACATGAGACATAAGTTAAAACTAAATAAAGTTTTCAAAATGCTTTCTTTTTCTTATACTTTTCAAAAATGTTTGTGACTTTATGAATCATAAAACACATTTTAAGCCCTTAAAGTTACCAAATACGTTATTGAATGTGTAGAAAATACGTTCTTGTATTTTATCTTACAAAATAGAGTTCAGTAATTAGTTTGTTCATCAACACATCCATTAAAAAGGAGGATCATGAAAAGATGCACAAGTTATTTATCTATCTTCATTTATTCATTATTTAAAAATTTGAAACAACTCAAAGTTCGACAATCTTTCTTTATTCACATTTATATTTTTGATGATGTTTTGTTGATTGTTTGGTACATAATAGAAGTATAAATTTTGGAGGGTACATGTGATAATTTGATACACTCCTATAATCAAACCAGAGTAATTGGGAAATCCATTACCTCAAATATTTATCTTTTCTGTATACTAGGAACATTCAAATTATTCTCTTTTGGCTATTTTGAAATGTACAATCAATTATTGTTAACTATAGTTATAGTTAATTTTATTGATCTATTGACTTAAAAGATTGAACAAGATGTTAAAGACAGATATTAAAACCAAGAAACATGGGTTTCTTTAAAATCTGGATATTCAGCAAGCTTTACTTGTATTACTAATACAGTTGCTTTATCTACATCTAGTATGGCAGCATTGTATTTAATGACTCACTATTTTTAAGTAAACCATTTACTTTAATTTTAATAGAATAAATGACTCTCTTCTCACAAGAATTTTTTATTATTGAACTATTCATTTCAATTAAATCATAATTACAACAAATATCACTAGCATGTCAGTGGAACATGTTGAATGAAACTAATAATTGTTTCAGTTCCGTCTACTTGAAATAACTCTTCGATAATACATATCCTAGAAGAGTTCATATATATATATATATATATATATATATATATATATACACACACGCATTCTATTATATATATAATGTATATACAAAATATTACAATTTCACCTACTTTTCAATATGTACAACTCAATCAAAAATTCATATTTCTCAGTTATTATGGAAATAGTCTATGAAATAAGAGTTTGATAACTAACTGGCATATATGTCCATATATATGGATTTTGAATCCACCTTTCCTAAAAGTTTCTTTCTCAAGAAGATATAGAACATATGTTTATGCTTTCATTTAATAGTCACAGTGATTCCATCTGTTAGACATTATTATTCACATATTAAAGATCAGAAAACTGAAGGGTGATTTACTCAAAGGTCCCTGAAATAATTGTATTAACAGTTTACTGATAAAGAGAATATTTTTAATGACTTCATTATTGAAAATAATAAATGTAAATTTCCTTTTTGGTTCATGTTCTCTACTCTTAAGTTGTCCTTCTCTTGTTCAATCATCTCAGCCTTTCATCTCTGAGAGATCCATGTCCCCCAATGTTCCATTTATCAGGATCAACTATCATAAATTTCCTTTAACCTCTACGGTTTGCATCAGTTGTATTATATTATCTAGAGTTAGATTAAAATAGTGTCCTTATTCATGCAATACACATAGATTTTTTTTCCAGAAATGATTGTGTCATATTCAAGTATTATATACATTTTTATATTCTCTGAAATAGTATATCTAAGACATTTTGACAAAGAAATTCAAAGATGTAATTCAAATATAAAATGGAAATAAAATATATTCTTTAATCTTCATAAAAATGGATGCATTTAAAAATACATTTTCAGAGTAAGAAGATATATCATTTGTAATATAGAAGTGAACAGCCTTAAAAATGGTGTAGTTTACTAGAAAGAAAATAAGACTGATTATGAAACTTTTGGGGTTCTGTTCCTAGGTCTGCCGTTGCCTAGGTTTGGTAAGATTTAAAATATAGTCAACTCTTCACTTACTTCATGCATATGAACTAAATTAAATAGCTCTCCTCCCATCCATATGGTAGTGTTTCTGCACAGATGCAGTTAGTATCACATGCTGTGCAAAATCCCAGCTGTAAACTGAAAATGGGGCTTTCATTTATTTTCTATTATTTTTGTCTATTTTATTGTTAAATACACTTAAGACAAATGAAAAACAGCACTGACTGGTCCCAAATTGAGTGATGAAAGATAGAAAAGGTTAGAAACAAAAAGAAAAAAAAATACAAATACATTTAAAGAAAAAATATGTTCAAGATTTTTAAAATTATACATGTATAGTTTCTTAAAATACATGTTCTTCAAAGGAAATGTCCTTCAAAAGATATTCAGTATCCACAAATGTTCTCCAAAGTTCTATTGGAGGAAATGAGTACTTAGAGAAAATTCTTATGCTTCATTTATTTTCAAGGAATATAAAAATCTAAAAGCAGGGTAGACATTTTGTAGTGCCTCACATATATATCAATTAGTACTTAATAGAGGCCTTGGACAATTCTCAATTTTAAAACTATGTTCTAAAACAGATGGGTTTAAAATAAATCATTTGCTATAATTCAAGTCTTCTTATGATATATTTCTTTCCAGAATATCTTTCGTTCCAGATTCCTATAGGTTTCTCAGTAGACAAGCAGATTTACAATTCTTCAAGCTAAAAGTCAGTTTGAATATTTGGAGTCAGCAGCCATGTGTGTGTGTATAATAGAAAGAGCAATGTGTCTGGCCGTGCAGGTGAACTTTCTAAAATGATGAGCACAGAAACAAACTATATAATTCAGGATCATTTTGTCAGATAAAATCATTTATTTTAATCTGTAGGTAGGAAAATAATTTCATCCCTGGCACAATTTGTCTCTGTCTCTGTCTCTCTATTTTTCTTTCTCCCTTTGTGGAAATCACCTAGGTAGGTTTCCCAGAGTAATTTACACTGTTTGTGGATAATCTGGCCTACACTGTGTTAGGAAACTTTATTTACCTTAAAGAATTTCATCCACATGCAATAATGCTACTTTGATGAAAAGAGTATGTTTTCAAAAAAAAGTACATATTACTCTACACTCAGCGTCCTACATTTACCATAATAGCACATAATATGATTAGGAAAAATTACCAAAAAAAAGGTGTGACATTTACATTTATGTTCTTGAATGTCATTGGTAATTTTTTTTTTACCTAAAATGGATATTTTATATCATGTGGTATATCTTACTGTGCAATTTGTTTCTAGAGCAATCTTAATTATATTTCAATTGCCAGTATTTCAGAAGGAAGAAACATACATCTCTTTGTAAATGTCCAGCATCCTTATATCAAATAATGAACAAATATTAAAGGTATATAAACAGTGTGTAGAAAATTTGGTTCAAAAGAAAAATCTCAACTATTTATGGCTATACGAGGAGACACCCCCCAAAAAACAAAATTATTTTTTGACAGCCAGGTCCTTTGAAGTACGGGCTTTCTCCATTAGGTATGTATTCTAGGAACCCAGCAGCATCAAACCAGTAATTCAATAACTATTGGTTTATGACATCTAACATTCATATAACTATAAATATTATAGTTATTATTTACTGCTATTAGGACCTACACCTATTAAGATTGTTATTACTTTTAATTAACTCACTTCATCTTAGACTGCAACATGGTTAATTTTTATTTTATTAATAATTATTTATAATTAAATAAATTAAATTATTTATAAATTTATAATTATAAATAATATAATTAATTAAATTATTTATAATTATAAAAATAATTATTAACAAATGAGTGATACATGATAATTTATTTATTAATTGAGTTATTACAATTCAATTTAAATACAATATTACATAGTCCTTACTCAACAAAACTCAGAGGGTCTTGAATTACTGAGTCTTGAATTTAAAGTTTAGGTTCATATCTTTTGTCCACATTTTAGTAGGACTGTTTGTTTTTTTTCCTTTTGGGACATTTGAGTTCTTTGTAGATCATGGATGATAGGTCTTTGTCAAATATGCAGTTGACAGATACATTTTCCCATTCACTGGGCTGTCTCCCCACTCTTTTGATAGTTTCTTTTGCTTTGCAGAAGTTTTTCAGTTTGACAAGGTCCTATTTGTCTAGTTTATCTTTTATGGCATGGGCATTTGTGATTTTGATCAGAAGTTAATTGCCCATTCCAGTTTCTGTAGGGTGTCTCCTGCATTCCCTACGATTTTATAGTTGAGGTTTTATGTTTATGTCTTTGATCCATTTAGAGTTGATTTTTTGTATACGATGATAGGTAGGGACCATTTTCAGTCTTCTGCATGTGGTCAGCCAGTTTTCTCAGCACCATTTACTGAATAGGTCCTGCTTTCCTCAGTAGTTGTTGATGGGAGATTTGTTGAAGATGAGTTCATTGAGAAAGTGAAGCTTTGCTTTTGGAAACTCTATCCTGTTCCATTGGTCTATATGTCTGTTCTTGTACAAATACTAGGCTGTTTTGATTATTTTAGCCTTACAGTAAAGTTTAAGGTCTGGAGGTGTGATTTCTCCCACTTTGTTTCTTTTCCTAATGATGGTTTTGGCTATTTCCAGTCTGTTAAGTTTCCATATGAATTTTGTTATTGTTGTTTCCAATAACTAAGAAGAAAGATTTTGGTAATTTAATGGGTATTGTGTTGAATCTGTCGGTTGACTTGGGTAGGATGGACATCTTAACAATGTTGATTCTTCCAGTCCATGAGCATGGAATATTTTTCCATCTATTTATGTCTTCTTTGATTTCTTTGAGCTATGTTTTGTAGTTTTCATTGTAAAAGTCTTTCACCTCTCTGATTAGGAAGATGCTGAGATATTTATTTTTGTGTGTGTGGCTATCATGCATGCAATTGTCCTTTATATTTTGATCTCTATCTGTTTGTTATTGGTGTGTAAGAAATCAACTGTCATTTGCACATTTATTTTGTATCCTGAGATTTTCCCAAGTCCTTTATCAGTGCAAGGAGGTTTCTGATGGATTATTTTGGGTTTTCAAGGTATAGAATCATAGCAGCAGCAAAGTGGAATAACTTAACTTCCTCTTTTCATATTTGGATACCTCTGAATTTCTTCTTTTGATGGATTACTCTGGTTAAGACTTCCAACAGTATGTTGAACAGGAGGAATGAGAATGGGCAGCCTTACTTTGTTCTGGTTTTCAGGGGAAATAGTTCCAATTTCCATTTAGCAATATGCTGACTGTGGGTTTATTATAGGTGACTCTTACTATTTTGTGTACATTTCCTCCATGCCTAGTGTTCAAGAGTTTTTAATAAAGAGGGGATTCGGGATTTTATCTAAAGTTTTTTTGATGTCTAATGATAAAATCATGTGGCTCTTATTTTTACACCTGTTAACGTATTCAATAATGTTTATGGTTTTGCAGATGTTGAACCAGCCCTGCATTCCAGGAAGGAAGCCTACTTGGTCTTGGTGGATGATTTTTTATATGTATTGTTGGATTCAATTTGTCAGAATCTTGTAGAGAATTTTTGCATCTATGTTCATCAGGGGTATTGGTCTGTAGTTCTCTTTATTTGTTGAATCTTTACTAGATTTGGGTATCAGCATGATGCTAGCTTTATAAAATGATTTGGAGAGAGGTTAAACTTTCTTGATAGCCTGGAATACCTAGAATTGGTATCAGCTCCTCGTGGTATGTTTTGCATAATTTTGCTGGAAACTATTCTGTGCCAAGGGTTTTTTTTTTGGGTGGGGGGGTTGTATGTAGTTTTCTTATGATGAAGTCAATTTTATGGGTTGTTATTGGTTTATTTAGGATCTGAATTTCTTCTTGTTTCAGCCTTGGGAGGTACTTCTCAAAAGAAGACATACAATCAGCTAACAAATTCATGAAAAATTGTTCAGCCTCACTAATCATCAAGTAAATGCAAATTAAAACCATACTGAGATACCACCTAACCCCAGTCAAGATGACCATCATCAATAACAAAAAACAACAGATGTTAGAGAGGATACAGGGGAAAAGGAGCACTTCTACACTGTTGGTAGGATTGTAAACTAGTACAACCTCTGTGGAAAACATTTTGGCAATTCATAAAAGGTCTAAAAATCAACCTTCTGTTCAATCCAGTAATCCCTCTTCTGGGAATATACCCGGAGGAACTCAAGGCCTTTTATTTTAAAAAAGATGCCTGCACACGCATATTTACTGCAGTATTATTCACAATAGCAAAAACATGGAACTAACCATGCTGCTCATTGAAATTGAATTAGATTTTAATAATGTGGTAAATATGCACAATGGAATACTATGCAATCATAATGAAGGATAAAATTATGGACTTCGCAGCAACTTGGATAGATTTAGAGTTTATAATGCTCAGGGATCTATCACAGAAACAAAGAACTGAGTACCACATGTTCTCACTCATAAGTGGACCCTGAGCATTTATCATAATACTACAAGAAAGGGATTGACAGTAGCAGGATGCTGCCAGGAGAGAAAGGGGAGGCACACAACATCAATAAGGGTAAATGATCTCAAACCAGGTGAAATGGGCACCAAAGGAAGACGCAAAGTTTACCTGTACAGTGATCACTCATCTACCTAATCATGAAATGTACCCCAAATCTTTAAAATAAATAAAAACAAACAAAGTTTAATTTTTCTTAAGTTTTATAAAAATAAGGTAATAACTTTGCAAACTAGTGTCTAACTATCAAAAAGACCATGATCAGTCATGGTCAAGGTCACTTTCAATCCAAATGAAGCAGAAGGAAACATCATTAAAGTATGAAACTTTCATAGCCAAGACATTTTTCTCAGTAGAGATAGGTGTCTATATTAGCTGAGTGTTATAAAAATCATAAAGTCCTTTTTTTCTGGCTTGTTTGGTTTTTAATCTAGATGGAATACATTAAACAACAAACTTTGTCTCCCTGATGAAGTATTCACAGAAGTACAAGGGAGTTATTTTCACCCACACACATTCTTATCTGGTGTACCCTTTGTATTCCTTATTTGCTGAGATAGTGATAAACTGAAATGACAACAACTTCAGCTGACTTTGAGTTGTCATTCTTGCTGGTCTTTGAACCCCAATTAGGCTTTTCTGACAAGTTCACAAACTGACAGAGCTGTCAATATTTGGAACATTAGTGAAAAAATAGGATGCTGCAAGAAATAAGAGATCCGAGGAGGTCATTTATTCAAAATCATAAGAGCATATATTAGTCCTCTGGTCTCAAGACTATTTCTGAAATACACATTCTTCAGTTCATATAAAAATATTACACTTTTTTGAGTCAAAGACTAGATTCCTTAAAGTGAAATAGATATTCAGTACTAACAACTAATAAAGCCACACTTTACAAATGTGGAAAATATTGAGAAGTTTAGAAACTAGTCTTGGTCATGATAATCATTAAAAACTAAGAATTAGTACCTAAGTTTATGGACCTCCAGTTTAAAGCATAATTTATGGTTAACCGGTTATCATAAGTTAGTATTTTCTACTAAAATAAAGTCTTAATATTAATAATGTAACAAACTATTTTAAATCTTTGTTGTATTGGTCATTGTAGAAGAAGATTTTGTTGATTACCAGTATTACTTGAAAAAACAATACACATTAAAAAAATAAAGCATACATTAAGCTTTAAAAATAGAGAGCTATATTTCTGCTACTGAAAGGTACACAAGCTGAATGTAATATAAAATATATATGTATCATACTGCATATGATCTGCAGTATTACTACACATACTTCATATATAGAGATATATAGAGTATTATTTCTGTTACTAAAACACATAAATGTCAATTACAATATATAATGTTTTTTAGTCTTTTGTGCTGCAATAACAAAATACCTGACACCAGGTAGTTTATGAAGTACAGAAATATATTTCTCTCAGTTCTGAATACCGTGAAGCCCAAGATCAAGACACCAGCATTTGGCGAGGGCTTATCTTGCTGCATCTTCATATTGTGGGAGGCAAAAGACACAAAGCAGACAAACATTTCATTCTTACATGGCAGAAAAGCTGAAGACAGTGAAACTATTCCTGCAAGCACTTTTTATAAGGCTCATAATCCATTCATGAAGGAGGAGCCCTCATGACCTAACCACCTCATAAAGGTTATACCTTCCAACTCCATTACTTTGATTATGAGGTTTTGATATGAATTTGGGGTGGGGTGGATACACCACAATCAACCCATAGCTAACAGAAAGAGAAATAGAAAGAGAGAGAGAGATAATAGATATAGATGATTGATGACAGGTGATAGATAGATGATAGATAGATAAATGATAGATAGACAGATAGATAGACAAATAGATATATCAAGAGTTGAAGAAAGAATCAAGCTTGAAATTAAGAAAGGAAATGTTCAAATGCCCTAGCAGCAAATAAGCAATTGAGGTGGAAGCTGTGTGGCTTATGTGTATGGTGACCTAATTTTCCTGGGATGCTCCAGTATATTCCAATTGTACTGGTGTCATTAACAGAAAGCCCTTATATTCTCAGATGTTTTATGAGCTGGATAAAAAAAAATGTCTGGTCACTACAGATATAGGGCTATGAAAATCAAATGTGCTGGGCAATGCACATGAATTGATGTTGGAGATATAATCACAAATCAAGACAACTCACCTCCCCCCTAAAAATATTTTGTCTGTGAATGGAGAAACACATTGTCAGTTATTCCCAGGAGCCAGATTGATATGAGAGATTATGAGTTGAAAGAGTGTCAGCTATGACTAAACAGAGTTCTAAACCTGAGCACCAGAGTTTCTAGTGAAAAATCCTCTATCTGGAAAACTAACATAAAATTTTTTCAACTGAAAGACTATCTATAGGGTGTGTATAAGTCTTGATTCCATCAGGGAAACAAAATCACTTAAACAAAATAATTTGTTTAATAAATTCATTGAGATTACATAATTGTAAGGTGAGCTGGAGGAGCTACAATTAGAGGAACTGTCACTTAAAACAAGATTCTTGCAGGTGAAAGGTAAGAAACGCAAACATCAAAGGCTTTATCTTAAGCACTAAATCAGGTGTTTCTCAAAAATTGGGTTGAATAATTAAGAGCTCTTATCACTTGTCTACTCAACAGAGCAATGTGGGTGCTTCTCACTTGATGTGATGCATCAATCTGCCCATGAGACTTGAATAAAATACCTTCTAAATATTGCAGGAGTTTGTGTTATTCTAAACTAAAACCTGGGAGAAATCTTCTGGGAAAAAATTCTCTGTATCTCCATAACAGAGCTTAGCAAACCTCAAAAGAAGTGGGGTGGTTGATGCCAAGTTGACATTGGACAACCCAGTACAGTCCCCAGCAGAGATAAATACACTGCTACTCCCTATAGGTACCCTTACAACCCAGCAACATATGGCATTCCTTCTGAAGACAATTCCTTTAATGAACTATTCAGTCATGTCTAATACTGGGGGAGAGAGGTCTCTCTGGAAGCCCAAATCTCACCTGCACACAATTTGCTTATGTGGTAAATCCTCACATATACCCCACAATGCTAAAATAAATTGGAAAAAAAGAATTGTTCACATACAAAACTGCAAAATGCAGAAATACTTTCTTTCCACTGAAAGCAAGTAGCAGAAAAAAGGCAAATTCACTCCCCAAAATCTACACATATAAGCCTGAATTTATTTTACAATAAATATAATTGAGTCAAAGAGCTAAAGAAGAAATAGATACTAGGCCTGAACATTTTAAAAATACATACATTTCAGAAATGATTACTATTTCCATTTAAATTAAGAATGATGTAGAGCTAATTAGTTAATTATTAGTTACTTATTTACCAATAGATCTGAAGAAAATACCAAGAATATCTTACAGTGAGTATAAGAAAATAATTGCACCAGACAGACAGAATACAATTCTAGATATTTGTCTAAAGAAATGACAGATGGTGAGAAAAAGAAGGACTATCTTCAAATTGAAAATAAATTAATTTTCTCCAGAAATACAGAAAAGTATATTCTCAAACTGAAAGAGCACAGTGAGTTTTCTGTAGGAAAGTAGTACACTTTCTACTTTTAGAACACGAAAGGTAAAAAAAATAGTACTTCTATTTTCTTCTGTGTTCATGTAAGGAATTCTCATAATAATTGAACAATTAAGACGCAGAGTAATATCAAAGAGTCACTTCCACCTCTACCAGGTAGCGATTTTAGCCCTTTAAGATGAACCTTAGTTTACTCATCAGAAAAGTGGGGACAAATATTTATTCTAATTGCATCAGAAGGATGTGCTCAATGAAAAAACAGCATAATATTTTGAAGTTACTTAAGAAACTCGAGTCAAATATGCAAATGTAAACTGCTTGCTATCTTCATCACTGATTTTAAGCCCCAAGGTGTCATTGTGTAACTGTTACTTATTTAATCAGGTTAAATGTCTATTTAAAATGTTTACTAATATAAAAAATAAAATAAAAATGGAATATGATGTCAGTTATTTGGGAAAAATTTGTAAGACAGAGGGTAGATGAACATTTTTTGAAATTCTTCTAATTTTCATTAAAGCATCTAACTGCAATTCGAATGATGTTATTATATGAATTAAATAGTTGCAATAATAGTACAAGTTCAAAATCAAAAACCGTTTTTAAATAAATGAGTTTCTAATGATGAAATTTTATGGATTTGGGTTGTTCTGACCTCTTTAGAATTAGATCTAAACAGACAAATCTTCCAGCTTTGAAGACATCAGATTCAATTGTTACTTAACAAGACTGAATTGAATTGTATATAGGATAAATATGTAGACTATTAACTGCATTAACTTAAGCATTTACAAGAGTTTTTCTTTTAAGAAAGATGATTTGGAAATCAAGACTAAACACACATCTTCCTGCTAATAGTTGTACAAACCACGTTAACTTTGGGAATGGGCATTTGTCAGTGAATCAATAAATAAAATAAGTAATAGCAAACCCAAGATTTTATAAATGAAAGATGCAAAAACAAAAATTGTTTATGTTGTTGTTTTGTTTTCCTTTTTATAGTGCCAATTGCAAAATGAAACCTCACATTTTAAAAATATATATTATTTATAGAAAATCAATGTCTATAGTACAGTGATTCCTCAAAGATCATTTTAAAGCCAAATTATTTATTTCAAATATAGAATGAGTTTTCATAACAGAAACAGCTGTTTGTATGAGTGGTTTTATGATGAAAAGTCATCAGTGGATTTTTCCCCGAAGAGGTCAAAATAAATTAGGCCCACCTTAAACAAGGTTAAGACTTCCTTGAGGCTTACTTTCTGACAGAATCATTCTCTATGATCTTTTTTTTTTTTTCTGTTAACAACTATTTTGTGGAACTTTTCTGCTTTCATTAGATTCCCCTGTTTATAAACCAAAAACACATTTGACACTCAGTTATTTGCACTTTTTTTAATAGTCTATACTTAATTATAATTAGTTCATATTTAAATATAAATCAATTATAGCTTTTAATTTTCTGATTTATGAGTGCCTGTCTAATTAGCCAACTTAACAATGTGGTCTGACTGAAGTTGGAAAGCCGTGAATATGGGATATTGAGGAGGAGAGAGAAGAGCAAGCTCTGTGGGCTAGTATTGATGCTGGGTGGTATGTGGTATGTTATTCTATGGGTTCTTACCTTCACCATAGAAATGAATTTCAGAATGAGTCCAACATACAATTTAAGAAAAAATTAGTAGAAAGAAAAAGACACATTCAAAGGGAGAGAATGAGTGTCTTAAGAGAAAGGACACATGCTTGCCTATGACAAGAAGCTTTGTATAATTTTACAAATACAAATTTGCAATGATGATTAAGCAAGCCATGAACTAAAAGCAGAGGGCTGCATGTATCTGGTCACAAGTTTTGATTACCATCTCTCAACATTTTAAGGTCACAAGGACCTTCTTAATAATAAAAGTTGTGGCCTAGCTTTTTTTTTTTTTTTTTTTAAAGAATATTATATCTGTGTTTTGAGTAACTCCCCATTGTTTCTGTGCTTTACTGTACTGGTAGTTTCACATTTCAACCCACAAGAAGTTCAGATTTCATATGCCTGCTTGAACAGGTGAAGGTTGGGTTCCAATAAGAAAGATGCTTCCCCTATTTTAATTTAGACCTGTCTGCTAGAAACTCATCTATTTATGTCTAAGCTCCACTGGCTACTCTGCCTCAGTATTATCCAGAAGAACTAGAGACCTCTCAATGACCAAACATCTCAGGGATCAACAGGGTTTACTTGCCTCTGCTCTTGTTGAAAAAAGCACAAAGCATTCAGCACTTTTCCTGCTCCTCAAATTAATGATTTTATTCAATCACAGGTAATGGTGAATGCTGATTCACTAAAATATCACCAAAATAACTTGTTGATGAGACAAAGCTGAGTTTGGTTATTATCATGTTAAAAATGAACACTACCTCAGCAGAGAGGGAAGAGAGATTTATTGAGATTTTTAAGTCTGGGGTAAAGTAAGACTTTCATGTGGGAACTTGGTTACGATTAGGCAAGAATCAAAATAAAATGACCTAGATTTTTGAAAATAGTGAGGAGAGAATTTGGGGGCAAGTAATTCCAAGGGTCTTGACAAAAACTATTCAGTAAGTTCCTGGAATGAAAAATAAAGTCATTTACTGTTTTAATCTTCTTGGGCAAGAATTTGCTGTTAAGTTGATCAAGTCAGAGGAGAAGAAAAAGCACGTTAATGTAGACCATAAGAGCTGTAGATCAGCTCAGTTCTCAGCAGGAAGTCCCAACACAGCAATATCAAGACTGACTAAGCAAGACTGAGGAAAGCAGACACCATAATGAAGAAATAGCAGGTTCAGTGAAGAGAAATGTTTAAACACAAATAAAAAATGTGTAAGATTGGTAAGACTTTAAACATACATACACGTGCAAATATAGTAACACCATAAAATAAAAATAAGGTTTTTAAATTAAAAATCTCATATAAGTTAAATAGCAAAATGGGTACAGTAAAAAAAAACAAAACAACTAAATGAGTAAGCATGTTTAATTGAGTGTTATTCTTAAAGGAAAATGAAACAGGCAAGTATAAAGGAGAGGTAAGAGACTTGGGGAAATCATGTAATATAACATCCAAATTGCTGAAGTGCCAGAAAGTAAAATCACAAAGAAAATGAAGGAGTCAATAAGCATGTCCTAAGACCGAGTGAATCCCGCATTTGTATCCTTAACCAATTATTTTGTTTTTAATATAGAAAGAAAAAAACATGCATGCTTTTTGGAGCAATGCTCTGCTACTGAGAAAAATGTTTGAGCTGCAGAAGAGTTCCTGAAATCACACCATTTTCACACGTTGATACCAAAACTGGGCAAAGATGCAAAAATTCTCAACAAAATTCTAGCAAATTGGATCCAACAATACATCACAAAAATCATCCAGCATAACCAAGTAGGCTTCATCGCAGGATGCAGGCTTGGTTCAACGTCTGCAAGATCATAAATGTAATTCAATACATCAACAGATGTAAAACAAGAACTACATGATAATATCACTAGATGCAGAAAAAACTTTTGATAAAATCCAGCATCTCTTCTCAATAAAAAAGAAAACTTCAACACCTAGTCAAAGAGGGAACATACCTCAAAATAGTAAGGGTCATCTACAGTATACCCACAGCCAACATATTGCTAAATGGACAGAAATTGGAAACATATTTTCCGAAAACCAGAACCAGACAAAGTTGCCCACTATCACCCCTCCTGTTCAGCGTAGTGTTGGAAGTCCTAGCTAGAGCAATCAGACAAGAGAAAAAATCAGGGGAATTCAAATAAGAAAAGACAAAGTCAAGTTATCCCTCTTTGTGGATGATAGGATCCCATACCTTGAAAACCCAAAAGAATCTCTCAAAAACTTCCTTACAGAAAGTTAGGGGAGCCGGGCTTGGTGGCTCAGCCTGTAATCCCGCGCCTTTGGGAGGCTGAGGTGAGTGGATTGACTGAAGCCCGCGAGTTCGAGAC
>NW_007260377.1:1580305-1632490 GCF_000164805.1 Carlito syrichta
AAGGGTGAGGCGGAAGGATCTCCGGAGCCCAGCAGGTCGAGGCTGCGGGGTGCTGGGAGCGGCCACTGCACTCCAGTCTGGGCGACAGAGTGAGACTCCAACTCAAAAAAAAAAAAAAAAAAAAGAAAGGAAGGGGGCAAGATGGCAATGGGACCATGGGAGAGTGAAATTCTCCGCAAGGCTAAGTGTACATAAGACTGAATCTGCACACATGGATGTGTGCAAGTGAGTGAATGAACATCTGACTGTGAGGAGACATGGTATCAAGCACCCTGAGCTCCCCTGCAGGCAGCTGAAATTTACCACTGCTCTGAAATCGGCAATCCATGCACACAGGATCATCTACCACTCCAAGGACTTCTTTCAGGAAAACGCAGAAGAGATCAACTGCCTTTGGCACCTGGTATGTGGCCCATACCACCACCTGTGGTAGCCGGCCAGGCACTGGCAGCAGGGACCATGGAGAAAGCATGGGGAGGAAACCTGTAGTTAAGCCCTGCCACTAGAAGACGCTGACTGCCACCATCTTCTTTGTCTTGGGACTGGGCAGAGACTTGATCCCACTCAACTCTAAGTAGCTTCCATTCTAAGACTGAAGGGCAATCCCCACACCCCTCTGAGCTGACCGTCATTGGTCCAGAAAGGATACTTAAAGAGCACAATACAGAGAGACCGACGCTCCATACCCAAGCTGGATCGCACAGGAATGTGCGATCTGAGTGGGAGACCTAGCAGCAGCAGCAGCAGACAAGTTGGGGTGAGTCTTGATCTGATTCGCTTCCTCTTCCTCCAGAAGTCTGTTGGACATCTGACTCACGTTAAGAGTAGCCCAATCAGCCTGCACAGAGAGCTGAGGGGAAGGTCTGGAGATGGGAGTGTGCTGCTTACCATGGCAAGAGCCAAAGGCAGCAGTGCTTGAGGCACACCAGAAAAAAAGGAAAGGAACTTGAAGATCCAGAAACGACCATAAGAGGGAGTCTTTTTTTTTTTTTTTTTTTTTTTTTTGCCTGCTTCTGCTCTTTTAATACATATCTTCCTGCATGCGTCATCTGAATTGATTTGCCCCATTTTCTCTCCCTTTTTGTTTTGTTTGCATATGGGTATTTGGAGAGTGAGTGTATCTGTATTTTTTGTTTTGTCATTTTTTTGCTTCTTTGTTTGCTTATCCATTAGTTTGCTTGCCTGTTTGTTTTTCTTCTCCTCATACTTTCTCTTCATCTTTATTTTCTCTTCTTTCTCTGTTCTTGTCCTTTTTCTTATTTCATTTTGTTTTATTGATTATACGTATGCTTCCACCATATGGACATATTGTAAAGTAGTGAGAAGTGGGTTTCAGGGGGCCCACACTGCAGTCAGCAGATACTGCAATCAGTAAGTAGTTTATAAACTATAACTCCCCCCATTATACCTTAATCAAATCTCAAAACTAAAAAAAGCATAGCATCCCACCCCTGCCTCAAAATTGAACAAATCCAGAGGCTCTACAATGAAGAACATAGGGTTGAGCAAACAGAAGTGAAAGCTCCACTGAGCAATGGAATTGAAGGGGGAGGTCCATCACAAATGAAGAAGAATCAACAGAAAAACACAGGTACTCCCCTCAGGAGCCTAGAAAGATAGCACCTGAGAATACAGATGTCAGAACTCAAGCAATGAAGAGCCCCTAGATTGACTGGTTTCAATCCACAAATCTAGATATCAAGGTATTGTGGAAAAAATGAATAGAAATGAAGAAAGACAAGAAGAAAGAATGAAAGAGCTGATAACTGAGATGATGGCAATAGAGTATACAGTAAATAAAATAAATAACAAACTGACATGTACAGAAAGCAAAATTAAGCAGAAGAATCTCAGAGCTTGAATACAAAAATATGGAACAAACACAGTCTGTTGAAAACATAGAAAATATCTTTAAAATATGGAACAAAGCTTTCAGGAGATTTTTTATTATATTAAGAGATCAAATTTATGCCTAATCTGCATCTCTGAAGCAGAAAAGAAGAACGAGAGCACCATGGAACAAACATTCTGCAAGGTTTTCCACGTAAATTTCCTATATCTCATCAGATATGTGACCATCCAAGCACAAGGGATTCAGAGAACCCCTGCAAGTTATCAAATGAGATGACTAACTCCTGGACACATCGTAATTTGCATACACAAAGCGTAAAAGAAAAAATCTTAAAGTCAATGAGAGACAAAGTTCAGATAACCTACTGAGAAAGACCAGTTAGAATAGTAGCAGACTTATCTACAGAAAAACTACAGACTGGAAAAGACTGGAGTCCAATCTTCAGAATTATCAAAAATAAAACATTCCAACCAATAATTTTCTACCCATGTAAACTAAGCTTCAGTGAGGGAGAATTAAAATCCTTCCCAGATATTCAATTCCTAAAAGTTTTTGCTGACTTCAGACCAACTCTACAAGAGATACTTAAGAAGGTATTAAACACAGAAGAAATTTTTAAAAAGAATGGTCATGTGCTTCCCAAGAATGCAGGAAAACTGAGAATCAACACAGCATGCACTTTGACTGCAAAATTGAAAACACACACATATATCAAAAAAAGAATCAAAAGAAAATCAACAGGACAATAAACAAACAACAACAACAACAAAAACTTTATAAGAACCTCATGACAAGGATAAATTCTCACATCTCAATAATGAGCCTGAATGTGAATAGACTAAATGCACCAATGAAAAGACACAGAATGGCAAATTGGATTTTATTTAAAAAAAAAACACACACCTCAAAAATATGTTATCTCCAGGAAACACACAGACACAAAAGGACACTCACAGACTCAAAGTTAGAAGATGAAAAACAAATTTTCAGGAAAACAGAACACATAAGATGGTAGGAGTCGTGATCTTAATATCAGACAAACCAACTCTAAGCTAACAAAAATTCAAAAAGATACAGAAAGATACTACACAATGATAAAAAGTTCAATACATCAACAAGAAAATCCATCCTGAACATATATGTATCCAACAGGAGCACCAGCTTTTCTAAGGCAGCTACTAATGAACTTAAAAAAAATAATGATAATGACTCTAACACTATCATAGCTGGGGACTTAAATACCTGACTAACAACCCTAGATAGATCATCAATGCAAAAAATCAACAAGGAGATCTAGAACCTCAACTTGTAACTTGACCCAATGGACTTGATGGATACCTACAGAACACTCCACCAATAACCACGGAATATATTTTTTATTCACACCACATGGAATATACTCCAAGATCAACAACACCCTTGACCATAAAACAAGCATAAACAAATGTCACAAGACTGAAATATTTCCAAGACCTTCTCAGACCACAGTAGAATACAAATAAATATCAACACCAACAAAATTCTCCCAAACCCATAAACACATGGGCACATGATGGTGAACAGCTCCTGGGTCAACACAGGAATCAAAACAGATATTTAAAGATTCTAGGGAAAAAAATGAAAACAAAGATCTTACCAACACCTCCAAGATGTCATGAAAACGGTACTAAGAGGATTTATATCACTACGAACACACATCAGGAAACAGATCACAAGTTAACAGCCAAATAAATCACCTAAAGGAGTTGGAAAGACAAGACCTCCAAAACCCTAACTTCAGCAAAGGAGTCCAGATCAGCAAAGTAAAAGCCCAAATATAAGACATAGAATACATAAATATCATAGAAAAAAATCAACAAAACAAATAGCTGGTTCTTTGAAAGGATAAACAAGATTTATGGACCCCTAACCAGATAGACCAAGAAAAAGAGAGAAAAAAAGCTCAAATAAAAACAAACAGAAACCAGGATTGGTGGCTCAGCTTGTAATCCCGCACTTTGGGAGGCTGAGGTGAGTGGATTGTCTGAGCCCGTGGGTTCGAGACCTGCCTGGGCAACTTGGCGAGACCTCATCTCTACAATAAATCAAAAAATGAGCCGGGCGTGGTAGCGCCCACCTGTAGTTCCAGCTACTTAGAAGGCTGAGGCAGAAGGATCGCCGGAGCCCAGCAGGTCGAGGCTGTGGTGACCAGTAGCGTGCCACTGCACTCCAGTCTGTGCAACAGAGTGAGACTCCAACTCAAAAAAAAAAAAAAAAGCAAAAAACCAGAAACATAAAAGATCAATTCACAACTGATCCTGAAGAAATACAAAAGCTTATCAGAGATTACTATGCATAACTATATACAAACTCAAAACCTAAATGAAATGGAGGACTTTCTGACATCAAACAAGGTTAAAACAAGAAGAAATTCAGACCCTAAATAGACCAATAACAACCCAGGAAACTGACTCTATCATGAGAAAACTACTACAAAAACAACCATGGACCAGATGGCTTTCCAGCAGAATTCTACAAAACATACAAGGATCTAATACAAATTCTCTTGAAAGTATTCCAGGAAATCAAGAAAGATGAAACTCTCCTCAAATCATTTTATGAAGTTAACATCATACTGATACTCAAACATAGTAAAGATACAACAAAGAAAGAGAACCACAGGTCAATATTCATGACAAACATAGATACAAAAATTTTCCACAAGATTCTGGAAAATTGAATCCAACAACACATCTCAAAAATCATCCACCAAAAACCATGACCAAGTTGACTTGATTCCCAAGATGCAGGGCTGGTTCATCATCCACAAGATCATAAATGTAATTGAATACATCAACAGATGTCAAAACAAGAACCACATTATTATATCACTAGATACGGAAAAACATTCCTTCATGATAAAAAAAAATCTTCAACACCTAGGCACAGAGGGAACAGACCTCAGAAGAGTAAGAGCCATCTACATTAAACCTAAAGCTAATATATTGCTAAATGCACAGAAACTGGAAGCATTTCCCCTGAAAACTGGAATAAGACAAAGCTGCCTACTCTCATCCCACCTGTTCAACACAGTGTTAAAAGTCCTAGCTAGAGTAATCAGACAAGAGAAGAAAATCAGGGATATCCAAATAGGAAAAGAGGACGTTGTTATTCCTCATTGCTGATGATATGATCCCATACCTTGAAAAACCAAGAGAATCGGTCAAAAACCTCCTTATGCTGATAAAGGACTTTGCCAAAGACTTAGGGTATAAAATAAATATCCAAAAGATAGACATATAATTATGCACCAACAACAAACAGGCAGAGAACCAAGTAAAAAGCATAATCCCATTCACAATAGCTGTGAAGGAAAGGAAGGAAGGAAGGAAGGAAGGAAGGAAGGAAGGAAGGAAGGAAGGAAGGAAGGAAAGAAGGAAGGAAGGAAGACTTTGGCATCTTCCTAACCAAAAAAGTGAAAGACTTTTACAAAGAAAACTACAAAATACTGCTAAAGAAAATCCAAGAAGACACAAACAAATGGAAAAATATTCCATGTTCATGGATTGGAAGAATCAACATTATTATGATGTCCATCCTACCAAAGACAATCTATTGATTCAATGCAATACCCATTAAATTACCAGCATAATTCTTCTCATTCCTGAAATGGCAATACAGAAATTTATATGGCAGTGTAAATGACCAAAAATAGGCAAAACAACCCTCAGGAAAAGAAACAAAGTGGAAGGTATCACACTTCCAGACTTTAAACTTCATTATAAGGCTACAACAATCAAAACAGTCAGGTATTGGTACAAGAACAGTCATATAGACCAATTTACAGATAGGATAGAGATTCCAGAAGCAAAACCGCAATTACTCAACTAACTCATCTTTGACAAAGTCCCCACCAACAACCACTGGGCAGAGGAAAACCTATTCAGTAAATGATGCTGGGAAAACTGGTTGACCACATGCAGAAGATTGATACAGGACCCCTACCTATCACCATACACAAAAATCAACTCTAAATGGATCAAAGTCCTAAATGTAAACCTCAAACTAAAAGAATCTTAGAAAATACAGGAGACATCCTCATGGAAACTGGAATTGGTAACTAATTCCTTATCAAAACCCCAGATATCCCTGCCATAAGAGATAAGATAGACAAGTGGGACATTATCAAACTGAAAAGCATCTGCAAAGCAAAAGAAATCAACAAGAGAATTTAGGCAGCCCATAGAATGGGAAAAATTATTTGCCAACTGTATATCTGACAAAGGCTTAATATACAGGATCTACAAGGAACTCAAATGTGTCAAAAGAAAAAAAAATCCTATTAAAAAGTGTACAAAAGATAGAAATAGATACTTCGTCAAAGAAGATATACAACCAGGCAACAGATACATGAAAAAATGCTCAGCCTACTAATCATCAAGGAGATGCAAATCAATGCCACACTGAGATACCATCTAACTCTAGTCAGGATGGCCATCATCAATAACTCAAAAAATAACAGATTCTGGCAAGGATATGGAGAAGAGAATTCTTCCACACTGTTGGTGGGAGTGTAAATTAGTACCTCTGTGGAAAACAGTGTGGCAATATCTAAAAGATCTAAAAATTAACCTTCCATGTGATCCAGCAATCCCCCTTCTGGTAATATACCCAGAGGAACTATAATCATTCTATAGAAAGATACACATGCATGTTTATCACAGCATTACTCACAATAGCAAAAACACGGAACCAACCATGCTGCCCAATGAAACTAAACTGGATAAAAAAATGTGGTACTTATACATGATGGAGTATTATGCAGACATAAAGGACAAAATAGGGACTTCATAGCAACTTGGATGAATTTAGAGTCTATAATACTCAGTGATCTGTCACAGAAACAAAGAATTGAGTGTCATATGTTCTCACTCATAAGTGGACCCTGAACATTAATCATAATACTATAAGAAAGGGATTGGCAGTAGCAGGACATTGTCGGGGGGGCAAACTTTACCTGTACAATGATCACTTATAGACCTAATACAGAATTGTACCTCACATGTTTGTGATAAAAATTTCATAAACATTTTTTTGAGTTGGAGTCTCACTCTGTTGCCCAGGCTGGAGTGTCATGGCCACCCCAACGCCAACCTTCTGCCTCAACCTTCCAAGTATCCAGAACTATAGGTGCATGCTACCAGGTCCAGCTAATTTTTAATTTATTGTAGAGATGAGGTCTTCTTGCCAAGTTGCCCGGGCTGGTCTCGAACCTGTGGGCTCAGGCAATCCACTCGCCTCAGTCTTCCAAAGTTCTGGGATTACAGACTGAGCCACTGAGCCCAGCTTAAGCATTTTTAAAATAAATTGCAAATAGGTACCATAAATATTGTTCAATTTGTCTTGAAATTTTCAAGGAAAATTTCTATAAAATTACTTACAGTCATCCAGTGAGGTTAAAAATAAAACGTTTACAAGTTTCTTTTTGAATGAAAATTTGAGCACAGTCTGAATCTGGCTGTTGCATTTATTGTTTCTTGTTACTGGCACATGCATACATTCAAAAATGTCTTTTAGTATTTAGTTACCTTAAAATGGTAAAACATCTATCTCTACTATTAGTAATGTTTCTATGGAATAATTACAATATGAGCTTTATTAACACAGCATGGAAAATTCATGTTTTATTTTGTCTTATAAGATAGCTAGAATAAGTGACTTGGGCTTGCTTTTTTTTTTTTACTCAAAACATAAATAATGAATACATAATTATTTCAAGTTATGTAAAGATTATCACTCAAAAACAACTCTATATAACACAGACTATAATTATTCTACAACAAAAATTCCAAGTAATGCACTACGGTTTTTGAGTGAAGCCTGACTTCCAAATCTGATTCTGCTGTTTATTGCATTATATCTGTCACTTCAGTAAATTATTAACTTCTCTGTATCTTATTTTTTACATATGTAAGTTAAATACATCAGTGCCTTCTAAATTAAATAAGAATAGTAGAAATGGCTAAAACTGAGATGGAGCTTCCTCTGAGTCTGTTTTATGAGTAAGGCTAGACAAAATTCATCAGTCATGCACAGTGGCTCACACCTTTAACCAAGCAGTTTTGGATGCTGAGGTGGGAAGGTAGCTTGAACCCAGGAGTTTGACATCAGCCAAGGGAGCATTGCAAGACCTTGCCCTTTCCAATAAATAAACAAACAAATAAACAAGAAATAATAGCCAGGTGTGGTAGCATACATCTCTAGTCCAAGCTACTTGGGAAGATGAGGCAAAAGGATGGATCTCCTGAGCCCAGGATTTTGAGACTGGTGACCTGTGATTGTGCCACTGTAATTCAACCTAGGCATTGAGATGCAAACTCAAAAATAAATAATAATTTTTAAAAACCTCTCTCTTCATAACAAAAACTCTCAACAAATTAAGTATAGAAGAAATAAATTACACAATTAACATAATAAAGGCCATATATTGCTAACCTGTGTGACTAATGTCATTCTAAATAGATATCAATGGAAAGCTTTTTCTCTAAAATCTGGCACAAGAAAAGGATGCCCATTTTCACTACTTTTACTTAACTTAGTATTGGAAGTCATATCCAGAGCAATTAGGCAAGAGAAATAAATAATCAAATTGGAAAAGAGGAAGTCAAACTGTACCTCTTTGCAGATGACATGATTTTATGTATAGACAACCATAAAGACTCTACCAATAAATTACTAGAGCTAATTTTAAAATTCAGTAAAGTTGCAAGATACAAAAGTAACGTCGAAAATTAGTAGCAAATCTGTACACGAACAGTGAACTATCTGAAAATGAAATCAAGAAAGCAATTCCATTCACAATAGCTACCAAAACAATAAAACATGTAAAAATAAATTTTATCAAGGAGGAGGAAGGTCCCTACAATGAAAATCACAAACATTGATGAAAGAAATTGAAGAAGGCATGCATAAATGAAAAGAAATTCCATATTAATAGATCAGAAGAATTAATATTATTAAATGTTCATACTCCCCAAAGCAAGTTACAGATTCAGTGCAATGCCCATCCAAAATACCAATGGCATTCTTCACAGAATGTGAACATGAAAGAACAACTCCAAAATTTGGTTGGAACCACAAAAGATTTTGAATAGTCAAAGCCATCTTGAGGAAAATGAACAAAGCTGGAGGCATCACACTACATTTAAAAATATAATACAAAGCAATAGTAACCAACACAGCATGGTACTGGCATAAAAACAGACACATTAACTAATGCAACAGAACAGAAAATTCAGAAATAAATCAATGCAGTTAATCCCAACTGATCTTTGACAAACCAAGAACATACAGCAGAAAAAAAGACAGTCTCTTCAATAAATGATGCTGGAGAAACTGGATAGTCACACGCAGAAGAATAAAACCCTTCTCTCTCATTGCTTACAAAAATCAACCCAGAGTGGATAAAACAATGAAATGTAAGACTTGAGACTGTGAAACTACTAGAAGAAAACACAGGAAATACACACTTTATGACACGAATGTGAACAAGAATTTTATGGATAAGACCTCAAAGGCACAGGTGACAAAATCAAAAAGAAATAAATGAAATTGCATCAAATAAAAATTTTGCACAACAAAGACAACAATTCCTAGAATAAACAACCTGCAGAATAGGAGAAAATATTTGCAAGCTCTGCATCTGTCAGTCTGTAGTTAATATCCAGAATATACAGATAACTTTCTGTATCCATGAATTCTTCCTCTGAAAATTCAACCAAACACATTTCAAAAATAATAAAATGAAGTATACTGAACATGTACAGGCTTTATTTACTTCCTAAATAACACCTATTTACATAGCATTTACATTGTATTAGGTACTATAAGTAATATAGATTTGATTTCAAGTATTCAAGAGAGTGTGCATAGTTTATATGCAAATACTACATCATTTTATATCAGATATTTGAGCATCCACAGATTTTGATATCCATGAGTAGTTTTAGACCCACTCCCCCATGGATACTAAGGGATGCGGTAACTCTAACAACTCAATATCAAAATATTAAATATTGCCGGGCTCGGTGGCTCAGCCTGTAATCCCGCGCCTTTGGGAAGCTGAGGTGAGTGGATTGCCTGAGCCCGAGGGTTCGAGACCCGCCTGGGCAGCAAGACCTCATCTCTACAAAAAATCAAAAAATCAGCCGGACGTGGTAGCGCATGCCTGTAATTCCGGCTACTTGGAAGACTGAGGCGGAAGGATTGCCGGAGCCCAGCAGGTCGAGGCTGCGGTGGCCAGGAGTGGCCACTGCACTCCGGTCTGGGTGACAGAGTGAGCCTCCAACTCAAAAAAAAAAAAAAAAAAAAAAAAAAATTAAATATTTTTGCTATAAAAAATGAGTAAAAGTTCTGAATAGACATTTCTCAAAGGAGGGAATACAAATGACCAAAGATTTATAAAAAATGCTCAACATTTCTAATCCTCAGGGAAATGTAAATCAAAACACATATTATCTCATCTAAGTTAGAATAGCTACTATCAAAAAGATTTTTAAAATAACAAATTCTGGTGAGGATAAGGAGAAGGGGTCACTCTTAAACACTGTAGGTGGGAATGTAAATTAGTACAGTCACTATGAAAAACAGTATGGGGGTTTGTGCAAATTTTTAAAATAAAGGTAACATATGAACCAAGAATTCCAGTGATAGGCATACATCCAAGAGATATCAGTCCGTTGGGGATAAATCTGCACTCCCATGGTTATTGCAGCACTATTAACAATAGCCAAGAAATGCAGTCAACATTAGTGTCCATCAAGGGGTGAACGGATAAAGAATTTGTATCAAATTCACACAACAGAATTCTATTCTGCCATAAAAAAGAATAAAATCCTGTCATCTGCAGCAGTATAGAGAAACCTGGGGCAGGAGTTCACAAGCCCCTGCTGCGGACCAACATGGGTCTGTGACCTATTAGGAACTAGGTAGCACAACAAGAGGTAAGTGGTGGTCTAGCAGAGCTCCATATTCTGTCAGATCAGCAGAGACATTAGATTCTCATAGGAGCATGAACCCTATTGTGAACTGTGCACTGACGGATCTAGTTTGTGTGTTCCTTATGAGAATCTAAATGCCTGATGATCTGAGGTGGAGCTGAGACAGTGATGCTAGTGCTGGGAAGCAGCTGCATATACAGATTAATGTTAGCAGTGAGGTTTAACTGTAATTCTTCCCCCTTGTCCCCACCTGTGGGGGGGGAAATTGTCTTCCATGAAACCCGTGCCGAATACCAAAAGGGTTGGGGACTGCTGGCCTAAGGCACTGTGTATAAATTAAATAAGCCAGGCAAAAAAATACAAATACCGCAAGATCTTGTCCATATGTGAAATCTACAAGAAGTTGATCTCATAAAAGAGAGTAGAATAGTGGTTACCAGAGGTTAGGAAGTGTGGCAGGGGCATGAAGGGAGGTTGACCAAGTGGTAGAAGGGTACAGTTGGATAGGAGGAACACAGTCTAGTGTTCCATTGCACAAGAGGATGACTCTAATTAATGATACTAATGTATTGCATTTCACATTTCAAAATAGTTAAAAGAAAGAATTTTGAATGTTTTCATCATAAAGAATGATAAATGTCTAAGACGATGAACATACTGATAACACTAATTGTATTAGTAACATTGGATATATGTATATAGCATCATACTGTACACCATAAATATGTATAATTATTATAAACCAATTAATTTTTTAAAATGGGTATATAGGTATTTAAAATCCATTTCCTGGATGTGAATTAACGTCTCAGCAAAACAAAACAGCTAAATATAAGGAAGAAAAAAATACTTTGATTTGATAAATTTTCTTATGAATGAATTCAGGTAATATGGATAATCAATACCTGGTCTTTCTCTATAAGAATTGACTGAATTTATCTAGAAAAAGTGCTGTGATTCTGAATCTACTTACCTAATGAACTCTTTCCTTGGTCTGCCCACATATCACAAAAAATATTCTTAATTGACACTTTCCTCAGAGAGCAAAAATTCAAATGCTTTTGACGTTCATATTTTTAAAACTTTATAAAATATTTTCTCTACCAGCACTAAAAAATATGACAGAAGCAGTTTTAAAAAGAAACCAATTCATGTTGCACCCCTAGAGTTTCTTCGACTAGCATAATAATAACTGGGGCATTATTCCTCTGAGAACTGGAAATGAATGTTCATAAATAATTGAGTTTTTAAAAGCCATAATAACAAGGACTTTTAAATGTCACATTTACTCACCAAGTTCACCTTTTGTTCTGCCATGTAATTTTAATATATCTTTATATGTACTGTACATGATTTCCTCCTGTAGCATTATCTCTAGAGAATGATAGAATTTCCATAACTCAGCCAGCAAGAAAAATCTAGATGAATCTTTGAGATTTTTAATTGTGTAAGGAAGCACTGTGAATCATTGCTGGGGAAAGTTTAATCTTTATGAACATCCTTGATAATAATGTTACATTGTTTAATAAGAGTGTCAGAAAGCAGTGGGGTGAACCTATAATCATTTAATAGCAATTAACAAGAAAATTTGTGTGGCTTACTTCTTCCTTTTTGTCTGTTTTCGTCAGGGGAATTTCATTACTAAATTACTACAGTATAACACATCTTTTTGGCAATAATGATATGAGTCTGTTTAAAAAGTAAATTGAGCCATAACACACAGAGAAAATAGGACTATTCAAGAGCTATGTGCAATTATCTGAGGACCCTAAGGAGAAAAAACTGGAACATCTGCTGTGGCGGGAAGAATTAAGAGTTGATGCCTACCTACATTCAGTGAGAAATCAGCCAAATAATATTGGCAAATATTTTAATGCAGCATCTACTCTGTAACCTCAGTTCACCTTGCATCTAACGGGGACAAGAACTGTGGAGTCCAAAACACCAAGGTCTCTGTGAAAATTGTATGAGGCCAAGTCATACATTTGTGATCTAGAGTCCTTTATTTTGGTTCTTTTAGCTATTCTGCTAATTTTTTTTCCTCTGTGGTTCACCAAAAAATGTGTGAGAACATGAAAAATTAAAATATAAAAGTAAAAGAAAATGCACTACAATTAGTTTCTTTACCATCATCTTCTCTATCAAATGTCTGTATAGGCAGTGGTAACCGACCCATCAGTTATTATCTAAATACATATCTAGTTGAGGTTTGTTTACAACATACTTTGTGGATAGGAGCAATGGAAGAACAAAAACCAAACTCTTACACTTTAAGTTTGGGTATTTTTTTTTTTTAAGATAAGGGGTACAAGTGAAGCTGTGTTACATGGATATCTTATACACAACATTACTTGATTATTGTAGTTCAAAAAGTACATGTCAAGTACTAAAAGCATACGTGCATAAACACAGTTGATTTTTTTCCCTCTTAAAGGCACAAGGCCGTATTTGTCTTTCCTCAACAATAGAATTTAAACTTATTGTCATTTTTCAGGTGAGTAATACCAAGAATCAAATAGGTTAAGTGAATTTCCAGCGTTGCAACATGAAAACTACAAAAATCTCAGGTCTAGGATTCAGGCAGTCCAGGTCTAGAGGCATTTCATTAATATTCTGTGCTTCGTGGATTAAAAATGCCAATTCAACAGGGGCCAAGCAAGTAACACAAGTGGAGGACTATACTGAGTTAAATGAGTGGTGAGCTAAGGGGCACCAGACTTTCTAAAGGGGCCAACTACTATTCAGCTCAAGCCAATTGATTCCATCAGGCAACCAGCCCAGATCTTGCAGTACTTTTAATAGGGTTTCAGGTAAAGCTAGAATTTTCCGTTTTAATGTGGTTTCTCCACATTAAAAATGGAGGCAACTAATTCAATATTGTGAAAACACTATTTCAAACACAACAGTCCACAAGTGGGATTTTGCTATGCCCAAACCTTTTGCCCTAATATGTGGGCACTTTACATCATAAAACAGCCTTAATTATTTGCTCCAAAGAAAATCAAAGTATCTAAGCAAAGATAAAAATTAGAAATCTAAGCTCTTGACTGTTTTCTTGTTCCACAGGCAGAATGCCAAGATATTAAAATCATGGTTTCAGTTTATTATAAGCAATAAAATTCATACTAAGATAAGTTTCCTCCAATCAACTTTATTGCCCATTTGGTAAAAGAGAGGATGAGATTAAAAGTCTATCTTTTAAGTGAAGGTCAGAAGTTTAAGAGGACAAATTCCATAGCTGCATTATGGGTAGTGATGGAACTATATTAATGCTAGCTAAGCCTTGGGAAGGTAGTGCTGTCCTCAAGGGTGGCTTAGGTGGATGTTTGATGAACTTTAGCCTCCCACAATCCTTATCGTGGCAAATTAGACCTCTCCAAATTTAAAAATATATATGCAAACTGTTTTATTATGGGAAAATTTTGAAATGTATTACAATTAGAAACTACATTAAATTTTATAAAGATTTTAGATGATATTAAAAATCAATTTAATAAGATTAGCCATAAGTGAAATATACTGACAAAATTTGCCTTTTTTGACTGGGCTCGGAGGCTCAGTTTGTAATCCCACTTTTTGGGAGGCTTAGGTGAGTGAATTGCCAGAGCCCGCGATTTTGAGACCCACCTGGGCAACTTGGCGAGACCTCATCTCTACAATAAATCAAAAAAATTAGCTGGGCGTGGTAGCATGTGCCTGTAGTTCCAGCTACTTGGAAGGCTGAGGCGGAAGGATCGCCGGAGCCCAGCAAGTCGAGGCTGTCGTGGGAAGCAAGGAAAAAATTTGTAGAGAAAGCCTATAAGAATCATATTTGGGATGACAATTTTGCTGGAAGAATTGATTAAGATGTAATTATAATACATGGCTTTATTAATTACTTTTTAAAAACCTAATAACAATATGCAGTAGATTAAAAATAACCAAGAGATTGAGAATCTAATTCAAAACCAAATATGATTAATTTGCTTTTGAGCAACTGAGTGAAAAATATAATCTCACAAAAGCATAAAGAAAATGGACTTGTTATACAAACACAATTTCAGCACACATCTCTCTTCTCCATTTCCAACTAAATGCTTTCTCTAATTTCCTTCTTTTCTAAGACTCTCTTGCCTGTGGGGAAACCAGAATAGTGAGAATATATCCATAGTCACTATTTGCACTTTTAGTTTGCAATAACACATTTTTTGAAAGAAGAAATAAATTATATTTTCCTCTTGAAATAGTCAGATGAAAATGACCTTTTTATTTTCTCTACATTGAATTGTAATCATTTCTCCCTACCCTAAGCATATACCCATCCTCTAAATGGAGTTCCTAAGACCCAACTTACCTGTAAAAAAAAAAAAAATCTAGTTAGAAAGGGTACAGGAATATGTAGAGATCAACTTTTGTGCAAGATATAGTTATGTTTGGAACACACACTCAACACACATGAGCCCTGTAACCTTGGATAATTCACTGTACCTCTCTGCTTCACTACACAATGGCAATGACAACAGTGCCCTGCAGAGTTACTATAAGTGTAGCAGGATTCTGAGACTGTGTCCCTCCTAGGATATTATTCTTGGGTACATTTAGCATTTTGGTAAAGTAGCAACAGGAAAGGTTGGTTTGCAGGAGGCTATTTAATTTTGGTTTTGGCAAATAAAGGTATAATATAGAGAGAGAAATGAAGAAGATTTGGTGATATTTAATCACCACCAAGTCCAAAGTATTGGCGATAAATCCTATAGAAATATAACTTTCAGCAGAAGCTTCCAAGACCTAGATTTGCAGAACCTGAACATACATCTCAATTCAGTAAAAACAATGCTCTCTGGAATTGTGCTGCCTCAAGAGTGATCTACAGGTAGAGCCATGGGGAGACTCTATTGTTTAATGGATAATATGAGATTCAGGTTGGACACATGCCTGGACTGTTGTCCAAAAATGTCCAGTAAAAGAAGATACCCAATGAAAATGGTGCTAGAAAAGCAGTATTCAGTAAGGTCAACTGAATGTTACAGTAAGGTAACATGTAAGTTTATAATTGAGAATGTTAAGACGTGTGAATTTTGACACTGTCCTTTCAACTTGAGCAATTTAGGCAATATTTTAAACTATTTAGGTCAATTCTTAAACGGTATACTAATCAGAGACAATTGAACCTAATTAGCAAATCAAAAAGTGTTTTGTTTTCAAATAAAATTTAGAACTAGAAGAGGACTATTTAGTTCCTGATATTGAAGTCCTCCTCTGTTACACTCTATTTCCATGGTAAACACCTTCTAAATTAAGTGGCCATTGATAGCAGAAAAGATTTCTGTAAACAGCCATAAAGTAAGTGACATGTAGCAATGAAGCCATTTGGTGTTTTTCACTATTGCCAAGAAATCTTGATTATATGCTTTGTCTTTAATTGACTTTCAGTAACCATTAGCTTTCAACACAAGTGTGTTTTGCCTCAAAAATATGCACCATGGAAGGAGTAAATCTCCTTCATAAAAAATGTGTTTTCTCTCACTTTCATTAAATATTTCAAAGAAAAAAGTCAGAAGTTCACATATTGAATGAAAAGTGGACTTTAAAAATAGTTATTGCAAAATTAGCAACAAAATCAGTTGCAATCACAGAAATGCCAAGCACCCAGAAAATACAACAACATTTCTTGTATCATTATCAGAAATAGTTCTCAAGATTTTTAGAGACATATTCACAAACTGAGAACATGCCAAAGAAGAAGGACAGAATCCAAACCTTGCATTCACACAATGTACTTATGCATAAAATCCTCACATGTACCCTACAACTCTGAATTAAATAAATAAGAAAGGAAATAGAGGTCAAATCAAATTAATTAATATTATACATGATTACATTGAGGAGATGTCAAATACATAATACAGTGCTTGGTACAGGACTGAAGCTCTTTAAAATGGATAGACAGATGAATAAATGAACAAATAAATACTGTTGTTAGTCAAAATATTCTACTGCAAGTTAGATTCAATGTACTCCAGCTAGCTTAAGAAGAAAATAAAATAACTGGAAAGATTTCCATTTATTTTTCCACAGAATGAGTAAAAATCTGAGAGAAACCTAAAGTTAAAGCTAATCAGTTTTATCTGGTTCAGCAGTTAGAAGCAGATCCAAAGACACGTCACAGAAACAATTGGCTGGGAAACCATGTCGGTGAACTCTTGCATCATCCTTGCTAACTTTATGGTGCCACCATTCCTGATATGAACATATAGTTTATGCAGACTTGGTTAAATATCCAAGTAAGATTAGCAAGACTGTTGGAATTCCATAGTAGGGTAGCAACACAAAACCTATGCTCTCATGACACAATAAAAATACTGCTAAAGTAGTAGGTTAGTTGAAAGGCAGTAAAAAAAAATAGCTAAAATCACAATATCATAGAATATGTATCATATTTATTTTTAAATATACATATTTATATAAAAATATACATATCTGTAAATATGAATACCTATATATAACTAAAATATATATAATATGCATGTGTGTTTGTGTGTGTGTGTGTATATATATACACCAAATTGCATATTTGTAGAATGTAGTGATTGGACTCAGGCAATTTGACTCCCAAAGCCACACCTGTAAGAGATGTTCCAGAGAAAATATAGCTGTAATTTGAATTGAAATATTATATCATGTATTAATTTTGAATAATTGACATTAATATGATTTTTTTTCTCACTCAGAAACATACTATATCATTGCATTTGCTTATGTCTTATTTCAGGTATTTCTGTAGTATTTTATGGAATTTTTCATATAGATCTTGAAACTTTTGTTTTGGTTTAGTGTGAATATTTTTTTAGTTTTTAGTTATTATTGTAAGGCAACTATTTATTTCCACATTCATTTGCAGTGTCGGTTGCCAAAGTATGTTTAATTGTTGATTCAATAATAATTATATTATTTCAATATTTAGAATTTTTTTGCCCTTCCATTTTGAGGAATTAGATTTCTTAAAATTTTTATTTTGCTTTATTTTCTTTTGCTGTAGTTTATCGTTTTTCATAGCAGTTATTGCTAGAATCTTATCTTCTTTAAAATTTAGATGACATAAGTTAGATTTGCTAATGACATAAAACCTTATTGCCTTTCTAGATTAAACCTTTCTCAGTCACAGTACACCATTATTTTGATGTGTTGCTAATTTCCAAATGTGATTTTATTTGAAATATTTGTAACCATGTTCACATATTATGTTCACTTAAAATTCTAGTTTTAAACTAAGTTTTTTCAGACATGGGTTTTAAAGGTTTGTGGATTTTTTAAAACAAATGAGAATATTGGATATTTTATTTCATGATATAAAATTCTATAATGTTGGGAGGCCGAGGCGAGAGGACTGCCTGAACCTTGGGTTTCGAGACCAGCCTAGGTAACTTGGTGAGACCTCATCTCTACAAAAAAATCACAAAAACTAGCCGAGTGTGATGGCGTGCGTCTGCAGTTCTGGCGACTTGGAAGGCTGAGGTGGAAAGATTGCCTATGTCCAGCAGGTCAAGGCTGTGGTGGCTGTGATCCTGTCACTGCCCTCCAGCCTGGGTGACAAGAGTGAGACTCTGACTCTAAATAAATAAATAAATAAATAAATAAATAAATAAATAAATGCTATAATGAACATAAAATAATGTTTTTTAAAAGTTGAAAAATATCTATTGACCTATCCGCCTCTGATGTCTTGTTTTAATTTTTTTTCAACAGTAGTAGTATAATCACTTCTGTGAGCTCCTTTATTTTCAACTGAACTTCCCAAGGTTAGATGAAAAATGTTCAGCCTGGGCAACACAGTGAGACTACCTCTCTACCAAAAATAAAAAATCATCCAGCCCCGGTGGCACGTGCCTGTAGTCTCAGTTACTTGGGAGGCTGAAGAAGGAGGATGCCAAATTACTATTTTTTTAGGAAGCTTTCCTTTTTCTATTGTTTTTCAAATTTGCTACATTAGAGTTATGTGTGCTACTGGCTTCTCTTTTTTTCTATAAAATTTTCCTCTATTTCTTATATCTCCTCTTTTCTTTTATAATCTTGTATATTTTACACATACACACATTTTATGGATACTGCGCTGCCTTAATCTTTGCTTATCTTTAAAAACCACGACATAACTCATGAATTGGCTCTAATAGATTACTGCTATTTTGAAGACCATACATATCTTGTATGGTAGCCCTTTTCCTCAGTGCTCTTTGAAGCTATTTCTATTGTTTTCCAGATTCCAATAAATAAATGTAAATTCTGCTCACTGTCTGAGACTTCTAGTTTTTTTCTCTGATTTTTTTTTCTGTATAGGAAAATTGTTATTTAACACCAAAGTCATTTAATGTTATTATTGTGTTTTTATTCATGTTCATACTCATTTTCTCTAACTACTTCATTTTGCTCTGTATATTATTTGTTTTTACAGACTGATCTTTCTCTCTGATACAAGGTCCTCTGAGAAAGTTAGTTAATTTCTTTTCTTTTATATTAGTTTATTTTTTCTGAGACACTATACTGTAGTTAGTGTCTGATAGTTGAATTGCCTTCAAAGGCAGCACAGTAGGTAGTGGTCATGGTTTCTTCTACACGGACTGTGGTGGACAGGAAACCACGTAATTTTGCTCTTTGAAGAGAACTATGTAAGAAGGTCCTGGGTTCCTCCATTTTTCTATCAAGATATTCCTCTGTGAGTAGACTTGACCTACTCTTCAGCAACCTCTTAAACTGTTGTACAGTAAAAGAAATAACACCATTTAGTGATATCATTGTAGCCTTTCTTACCTTCAAATCGGAAGTCAACACATCTCTTGTGACCAATCTCTACTGGACTCTACATGCCTTACCACCATCACCTCAATGCCACTATCTAGGTCCTTGCCTGGCCTTAGATACTAAAGTCCCACATAATTTTCCATCACTGGCATCTCAGAAGAGTTCAAAGATTCCATTGTACTCAGATTACTACATGTCCCAGCTTCCATCTTTCAAAGAAAAAGATAACTTGGAGATGGAAAAGAAGGACAATAGATGAAAATTCAGGTGTTTCTATCTCCAGATTTCTCTTATGGAAGACTAATGTGAGCATCTAACATAAAATAGAGTACTTTAAATGTTCATAATGTTTTTATTTAAGTATGCCATTAAGTTCTCTAAAATACTCCATTTCAACAAAGTCCTGGGCTCCTCCAGGACACAGATATAAAAGTACATATAATAATAAATATATAATATTTTATAGTAGCCAACATTTATTCAGCACTTATATAATTATAATTAATTTACATTTGTTATTTTAATATTCATATAACCCCTATGATGTTATTGCTACTATTTCCCTCACTTTACAGGTGAAAAAAAAGCAAAACACTGAGCTTTAGAGAACTTAATAAGCTACACACTGAATAGGTAGATGAGCAGGCATTTGAGCTGATGCTTGATTACAGTTCCTCTGCTGATCAGCACCACCCAAACTGTGTTCTAAGTACATAACCCAAAGAGAATGAATAAGTCCTCTTGCCTAAAATACTTCAGTTTCTATTCTTATTAATTCTGCTTTCTTGTTTTCCTTACTTTGAAATATCCTCATCAGGAATATTTGAGTAAAGTAATTATGCACTAAATATCAAAATGCAATGTTATTATTTAACTAATCAAACTCCTGTGACTTCATAAGCACAGGATATAAACAATAGCAGACAGTGTAAAGAATAGTTTAATTCCAAAAGACGTGTACTTTGCATGTCTTAAGAAATTCTATCTGTTTACAATTGCAAAAGTAATAACATGACATTATAGTTTTTGAACACAATTTTCTAATCCTTAGTAGCAAAAAAAGGGTAATAATTCTGACAATTAAAGTATATGGTGCAATGTTACAATATATTACCAAATAATTAAACAAACTTTTTTCTCTTGCTGTTATTTGATTGAACATTGTTTATATTTTATAGGAAGAATTTTACATATTTGATCTAAACTATATGTAGAAGACATTCTGTGTTATAAAAAGTTTGACTATATAATATAAACTATAGTACTTAGATTTAATGGTGCACTTAGAAGCAATGAAGAAATACATCTTAGGAGGTTTTGTTCTTCTAAGGGAAGTGTGAAACTAAATATGCCACTTTTTTGGTATTTGAATTTGTTCCATTAATATCTCCAAATGGAAGGTAATTTTTATATTCCTATGAGCTTTCCACTTTATTCATTTCTTTTAAAAAAAGAATAAACATGCAGCACCTATAACGACATGTAGTTCTTAATTTGCATTTTATTTATCACCTTTCTTATGGTTAAAGACTATGTTTTTAGGAATATTTTATCTTTGTGGTACGTTTTTGTCATTATAATAGATAATGTAGCTGCAAAAGGGAATACGATTGAAAAGAATTATTTCTTTCAGGTGATTTTACAGAGATATTTGTGTGACTTTTCTGAGGGACAGAAGTAAAAAAAATGTGAGATTTTAGTTAGTAAAATAATATATTAGTCATCGTTGTTTTATAGCCATATAATTGAAACAAAGTCTTCCCCTGACTTGTATCCCACAAGATTAAAATGAAATTAAATTTTAAAAATTAATTATTAGGTTTTTACCTGCATTATGAAACTAAAAATTTGAAATTTATTATCAATAATAATCAAAAACTGGGAGATATTGATAGTCTCATTTTTTTGTGGTTTCTCTGTGATTAAAGAAAAGTCACTTGCTTTTTAGAAACAGTTCTGGTGCAGAACCACAAAACCTGTTACAGGGAATGACAGATGAGAGGTCAACATTAAGCTCTTTAGTTTACATATTTGAATGACTGTTGGCTCCACTTGGAAAGATAAGGACAATAAAAAGATGAGTAATTCCTGGATAAGAGAAAGTAGGTTCAGTTTTGGATTTTGCCAGCCGAGTGTGACTTAGTTGTTCATAAAGGAATATCAAGTTAAAACTTCAAAAGGAGTGTGCAAGTGAAGATGGGATTTTTCCAAGAAGACCATAAGCAGCATCCAGAGTTCTGATAGGATATGGTCTAGAAATAGCCCACTGGTTTCAAAGACTTGTATGTAGAGTTAGAAAAGGAGTGATAGAGCTTGGAATGCTGTTGGCTGATATTTGGTAGTAAATAAGTGAAAAAAAGCAAAACCTAATTTTAAAGGTGCAAAAAAGAAAGTAAAGATGCAATACTGTCTCTCTGAGGAAGAGATGAGAGAGTTGGTTGATGGGCTCACCAGGAAAAGCTAAGAAGTTATGTGGGAAAAAAAATTAACAAGAAAAAAAAGAGGTCATAGAGATGAGCTTTGTTTTAAAGGGGGGGGGGAGGATCTTTTGAAGTACAATTTTCCAATTACTTTATTAGTAGAAATTAAATTATTTATGAACAATGAGAGTCATGTTAGTAGTATACATTAGGAAGATAATAATGGTTTTTAAAACTTTCATGGAAAATAAGAGAGCAAATTAAAAACGAATAGATAGATGGATCAATCAATAACTCACCTGAAGAAGCCTATTGTAAATTTTCAATAGATCCAATACTGTTGTGTAGATTTATTCAGTACATTTCCAACTAAGATAAACTGTGAAGAACAACAGTCACTGTATTGATTCAAAGTCAACAGAAGGAAACCATCATAACGTGACAATTAAGCTTGATGATGAGAGTAGTTGTCATGAAAACTGATTCGTAAAGATCAGGGAGAGTGTGGAAGTAAATGAGATCACAGTGAGTTTAAGAGTAGATTCCACACATAAGGGAGGCCACTAGTACATATCTGACTTTCTGAGTCTGGTGGTTACCAGGAGCAGTAGCATGATAGAATTGCACTAATGTTAGTCAAATACAAACTTTCAGTTAGAAGAAATATTATGGATCTAATGTACAGTATGGAGACTATACTTAATAACAAACACTCTGTGTTACTTGAAATTTGGCAAAGGGCAAATCTTTAATGTCCCCACCACACATACACATACATACAACAAAGAGTAGTAACTGTGTGGCAATGGATACGTGAATTTATTTGATTGTGGAAATTATTTTGCAATGTATACATACATCAAATCATCATGTTCAAACTTTGAATATTTATAAATTCCATCTGTCAATTATACTTTTGGAAATCTGGAAACAAAAACTAAAGGAAATAGAAACATAGAAGTAAAAGTGATTTTTTTGAATATTAAATATGTGGATCGAAGTTGTGGTAAAATATTTGCAGGGAATTAGCTACAAATTACATGTGAATGATATAAATTTGAAATTATTAATGACAATCATTTCTTCAGTGTTTGCTATGAAAAATTTCAAACACACAGCAAAGCTGAAATATTTTTACCATGTATACCCGTACCCTCCACATAGAATTTTACAATTAACATTTTATTGCACCTCCTTATTACACATCTCCTTGTCTATTCATCCTGCTATTCATCTATTAATTTGTCTCCGTTTTTTAAAGAATCTTAATGTGCATTTCAGACAGTATACACTTTTTTTGTGAACAGGATGCATATACTGAATATATCAATATTTTGTAAATTTATTCTAGATTTTTTATTCATTGGCTTTTAAAAATATATATTTAAAGATGCAGGAAAAATCCTTAATAAAATTCAACTCCCATCCTTGAGGGGAAAAAAAATCTTAGAAAAATAGGATTAGAGGCAATATTTTTTATGTGTGTGATAAAGGGTATCAATAACAAGCATACAGCAAACATTATATTATGGTGAAATATTGAAGGCATGCCTCCTGAGATTGATAAAGAGAAAAGTTCACTTCCTATCATCACTTCAATTCAGTGCAGTACTGAATGTCCTTGACAGTGGAATAAGAACAAACAAAGAAATAATCATATAAGGACTGAATGGGAAGAAATAAAACTTATTGCTTTCCCAGATGGCAAGATTGCAAATCAAATTTCCTAAACAATATTTAGATAAGCAATTGGACCTGATAAAATAATTTAGAAAAATCTTTATGTTTGTGATAAACTTATAAGTATTTTTTTAACCTATTAACAACAAAAAATCAGAAAATAAAATAAAATTACTATTTGCAGTAACACCAGCAAAAATCTAAAGGTTAGAAAAAAATCCTAATAATAGGCAAAAGACCGCTACAAAAAATATTTAAAAAGTGAGAGCAATGAAAGGATCAAATAATTGTTCATGTATTACATTCAAGGAGTGATATACTTACTAATTTACGGTATTATTGCGACCCAATACATACATAAATTCACTATAATTCCAAATAAAATCCCAATAGTATCTAAGTGTATGTGTGTGTGTGTGTGTGTGTGTGTGTGTGTATGTGTGTAAAATTGATTCTAAAATTGATCTGCAAACACAACAGCCAAAGTTGAAGGACTCACACTGTAAGATGAAATGATTTAATATACATTTATACTAATTATAATAGTATGGTTAATTAAGATAGTATCATTTGCAGAAAAAGATTAAAGATAATTTAAGGGAATAAAGTAGTTCAGAGACAGACCTACACCCATATAGAACTTTTAATTATAACAGAGGGAACTACAGTCCAATAAGTAATCATGAATGTTAACTTGTCTCACATTATTCATTAAACCTCATTCTAAATGGAGAATGTAGGCAGATGAACTCTATCTACAAGGTAAAAACATAAATTTTCTACCAGACAATTTAGGAGAGAAATGTCTTAAATTTGGAATCGGGTGACATTTCTTAAACAAGACAAGGCCTAATATGAAGAAATTAGACAATGTTTAAGTTAGAATACTTTATTCTTCAATAACTATTATCAACATGTAAAATGTAGGATGTGGAGAGGTAAGATACTTTCTCACATATTAAAAACACACACACACACACACACACACACACACACACACACACACACACACAAATGTAGTTGCAGATTATATAGAGCTCTTTTCTCTCTTTATTTCCAATCCCCCAGAAGCCAGGGTGCCCAGAGCTGTTGCCCTAAGTCTCTAAGTAATAAGAAAAAGACAATAAATCAATCTTAAAAAATGAATAAAAGCCTTGAATAGATATTTCAACAGAAGATATTTACATGTTCCATAAATAAATAAACAAGTTCAGATTCTAATTAATCTCTAGAGAATATCAATTTAAAACCGCAATGAGATAGCACTATGCACTTACAAGAATATCTGAAAATGTAAAAACCTGATAATACTAAGTGATGCTGAAGATGCACAACAAATGAAATTTACACTTACCAGTGAGAACATAAATTGGTACAACCACTTTGCTAACTTTGTTGGTGTTAGCTATAAAACCTGAAAGTAAGCAAATTATATGATGCAATAATTTTGTGCTTAAAAGCCTGACTGGTGAAAATGTACACAGAATCAGAAGTCTAAACACTAATAGCAGCATTATTCATAATAGCCAATAGTTGAAATCAATGTTCTTCAATAATAAAACAGATAAGCCACGGTACATATAATATCATACAATGGATTACTCTGTAGCAATAAAAATGAACAAACTATAGGTACACATAATGGCATGCATGAATTTTACAAACATTTCTGTGGTTTCAGTGTCTTTGCTCCCACTAAAATTCATGTTGAAAAGTCATTCCCAATGCAACAGTCTTCAGATGTGTGGCCTTTAGGTGACTGAGTCATTAAAGTTCTACCTTCATGAGTGGAATTAGATGCATTATAAAAGAGCTTGAAAGAGAAGGTTCACACATTTTTACTCCTTCTGTTCCTTCTACCTTGTAAAAACACAGGGCTCCGCCCCCAAGGAAGATGAAGCAACAAATTGCTTTCCTGGTACCAGAGAGACAAAGCATTCATCAGTCAGGGATTTGATCTTGTTTGTATTTCTCAGCCTCCAGAACCATGAGAAAAATACATTTCTCTTCTTTATAAATTAGCTAGTCACAAGTATTTTGTTAAAGTAGCACTAATTTAATACTGATCCTCTTTATATAACACTTTTTAAAATGCCAACCTAATCCATGATCGTAAACTCAACTAACTGAGTTTTGGTGTTTTTTGTTTCGATGATAGTTTAATGGACGTTCATTTTTGATGCAATTAATTGAACTGAGAAATTTTGATGTATTAACATTTACTTTTATCTGTGTATGTGTATTTGGAAAATTATTTTGACCAGATGCAGTGGCTCACACCTATAATTCCAGCTCTTTGGGAGGCCGAAGCAAGAGGATTGCTTGAGACCAGAAGTTCTAGACCAGTCTGAGCATCATTGTGAAACTCCATCTCTACAAAAAATTTTAAAAATTAGCTTGGAGTAGTGGTGTATGCCTGTTGTCTCAGCTACTCAGGAGGCTGAGGTAGAAGGATTACTTAAGCTCTGGAGTTTGAAGCTGCAGGGAGCAATGGTGGTACTACTGCACTCCAGAGCATAGGTGATAGAGTGTGACACTTTGTTAAAAAAAAAAAAAAAAATATATATATATATATATATATATTTATATATATATATCAGCATTCAAAACATCTCTCAATTCACTGATTTTATTGGAAATAATTCTATGATAATTCTGTATTTTCTAGTTTCATTTTCCTTGCTCTTTATACTTTCTTTTCCCATACAAAGTGATATCAGAATTTTTATTAAATTTAAATACATTTTAAAATAAAACATCAAAAAATCCCATGTTAACATAGATAAATTTTGCATATTTTGCATATTTTTATTTTTATTCTTCAATGCATGAATAAAAGGTTCAACTTATATATAGGCATCACTCCAAGAACTAATAATTTCAGAATACTGAGTAGTAGAACTTTAAAAAGTCTGCTAATTTAACTGAGAAGAAAATGGTAGCCTAAGTATCAAATAAATTTAACATAGCTATATAATTAATACTTGAAAAAAACGCTGAATTTGTTTTCTGATTATAATTTCAACATTCTGCTCTTTGGTGTTTTCATATACTTCCTAGAAATTTTCTTGGGACAGAAGGTATTTCACCAATTTCCCATTTCTAGGCTTGCTCTTGGTAGTGCCTTGTGATTTTATCTTCATTATTTATAAATTTTAAGAAAGAAATGTTCTTTGTCACTGAGGATAAGCTTGAATGTAAGACTAGCATCTTCTCTCCAAGTTTTCACATTGGAATATACCCTGCCCAGAGGAGTATAGTCAAAGTAGTTTTATTTGTATTCATATGAAATCCAGAATTATATTAGAATATTCAATTACAAACATAAAATCAATAATGACTCTTTCATTGGGGATGTTAACAGAAAATGATTCATTTTCTGATCATTTTATCTAAATTTATAACTTGATTATATTTTGTTTTGTGCTGAGAACACATATTTCAAATATATACATCAGACAATAGTAAGACTATTCAAAACAATCCATTCAGGCATAACTATAATGAATATTGTTTATAAAGCAAAGACTCTTTAGTAATGGGAATAATCTTTCTTTAATTCATCTGCTTGCATATCTGGTTTTCTGAAATTTAGTTTACAATTCTGGAGCATGGTAGGACATCAGTCTGAACAGATATCTCAACAAAGAAGATATCCAAATGGCAAATAACTATATGTAAAACATAATGAGCATCACATGTCATTGAGAATTGTGAAGTAAAACAATCATGAAATAGCATGATATACTCATTAGAATGACTAAAATCCAAAACACTGACAACACCAAATGCTAGCAAGGATGGGGAGGAACCTGAACTCTCATTAATGTTGGTCAGAGTGAAAAATGGTACAGCCACATAGAATAACAGTTTGGTGGGGTTTTTTTGTTTGTTTGTTTGTTTTTGTTTTTTACAAAACTATATATACCCACACTGCTAGGCATTTACTCAAATGAATTGAACACTTTTTGTGGACACAAAAATTTTCACACTAATGATCATAGCAGCTTTAGTCTTCATTGCCAAAAATGGAAACAACAAAGATGTTCTTCCATAGCTGAATTCATGCAAAATAAACTGTGCTATGTCCGTGCAATAAAATATTACCTAGTGATAAAAAGAAATGAACTATAAAGCCAGAAAAAGAGATGGAGAAACTTTGAATGCATATTACTAAGTGAAAAAAAGTTGGTTTGAAAAGCCTACATACTGTATGATTCCAACTACATGTTATGTGAATGACAAAATTATAGACACAGTTAAATTATCAGTGATTACCAGGACTGGTGGGGAGAACAGTGTGGAAAGGAAAGGGATAAATAGGTGGAACACAAGAGATTTTTAGGGCAATAAAAATTTTTATATGATACTATTGTTGTGGATACATGACATTATGCATTTGCCAAAACCCATAGAACTGTAGAGCATCAAGAGTGAACCTTAATGTAAACTATGACCATTAGTTAACTACAGTGTAATGCTATGAATTGAACTGTATCTCTTCCCCCCAATTCATATGTTGTGACCTATCTTAGTTCATTTTGCATTGCTATAAAAGAATACCTGAGGCTGGGTAATTTATAAAGAAAAGAGATTTATTTGGCTCAGGGTTCTGCATGGTGCTGGCAACTGAGGCCTCAGAGAGCTCACATGATGGATCATTAAGAGGGAACAGGTGTGTCACATGACAAGAACAGAAGTAAGAAGGAGAAGGAAGGCAACAGACTCTTTAAGCAACTAGTTCTCAGGTGAATTACTAGAGTGAGAACTCACTCATCACAAGAATGGCATCAAACTACTAATGAGGAATCCACCTCCATGACCCCAGTTATCTCCCACTAGACCTCACCTCTAAAACTGGGGATCACATTTCAACATGTGATTTGGAGGGAACAATAATCTATGCTATATCATAGTCCTAACACTCAATGTGATTATATTTAGAAATAGGGTTTTTAGGAGATAATAAGGTTAAATGAGGTCATAAGAATAGTGTTCTAAGTCTACAGAAATCTCTCTCTCTCTCTCTCTTCCTCTCCCCCTTCCTCCCTCTTCTCTCTCCCACTTTCCCTTTCCATAGGCATATATCTTTCTCTTTCTGTCTCTCCATGGGCATACAACAAGCCATGTGAGTGCACAGTAAGACACAGTAGCCAATGGCAAGCCAGGAAGAGAGCTCCCATCAGAACTCAATCACACTGGCACTCTGATTTTGCACTTCCAGCCTCCAAAACTTGTGAATAAATAAACTTTTGTTTGTTTAAACCACGCAGTCTTTTGCAGCCTGAGCTAAGGCATGTATTAATATTGGCTAATCAGTTGTAACAAGTGTACCGTTCCAATGAACAATATTAATAATAAGGGAAATTATGGACCCAGGGAGAGAAAATATATGGAAGTTTTCTATTTTCTGTGTTCAAATTATTCACAAAGCTGAAACAGCTCTAAGAAATAAAGCCTGTTAACTAAAAGAACAAACACAAATAGACACACAAGCATGTTTCAGTGTCCCCCTTAATCACTCCTGTAGTACCAAGTTCCTTAATAGAGGCATAAGACTCTTACAAAGCAAATGCTGAAGTATTAAGGAGAAGGAGCCAGAGATTTGAGTCTTTCTTCCACCAATTAGGTGATTGTGACTTCAAAATATTCATTCAAAGCTTTCAGTCTTCAGTTTTTAAAACTGTAAGTTAAGATGTGATGAATTTATTTTTAAAAACGCCTGTTTCTTGACCTAACTGTATTTTTATTTATTGAATTTTTATCGGATTAAGGGAATATGTTTAGCTTGAGAGTTACAGAATTAGTTTACTAAAATATAAGTAGTACATTTCACATTTTCAAAGTAATGCAAAAGCAATGCTTTTGTTACCCGTATTGGTTGTTTTGATGTTTGTGCTTATTCTTGTGAGTGTGTATATGTGAATGAGAGAGAGTGTTCAAATTTGAGTAGTAAGAAATTAATAGTTGTAATAACATAGGGTTTTGACAAATTATAAAATGCAATCAAAACTGTGTTCCTATAAAGAAATAAACATATTGTCTGTTACTAGAAAACTATCTTGGTGGTGTGACCAGTTATGTATCTTATTTTTTATCATGTATCTAATGTCCAAACCATAGAAAAGAAACTTAAAAAGACAGAACAAAATCTTCAAGAGATGAGTGATTACTTCAAGAGGTTGGCCTAAAAGTAATTGGACTTCCTGAGGCAGAAAAAGAGACAGAGACCACCCTGGAACAAATATTCCATGAAATTATTCAAGAAAACTTCCCTCATCTCATCAGTGATGCAAAAATTCAAACACAAGAGATTCAGAGAACTCCCGCAAGACAACAAATGAGAAGACCAACTCCCAGACACATAATAATTCACCTAAACAAAGTAGGTATAAAAGAAAAAACCCTAAAGGCAGTGAGAGAAAAAGGTCAAACTACTTACTGGGGAAGACCCATTAGAATAGCAGAAGATTTATCTACAGAAACACTTCAGGCTAGAAGAGCTTGGAGCCCAATCTTCAAAGTTCTCAGAGATAATCTATTTCAACCAAGAGTAACCTACCCAGCTAAACTAAGCTTCATCAATGAGGGAGAATTAAAATCCTTTCCAGACATTCAATCCCTAAGAACTTATGCTGCCACTAGACCAGTTCTACAAGAAACACTTAAGAAAGTATTAAACACAGAATAAAGGGAAGAAAGAGCAACAATGTTCTTCATAAGTGTGCAGGAAAAATATTGAAGACACACATGAATCAATCCAAAAATCAAAAGAAACACAGCAAACAGGAACAACAACAACACCTCTATAAGAACCTCATGACAGGGATAAACTCTCACATTTCAATAATTAGCCTGAATGTGAATGGACTAATGTACCACTGAAAATCCATAGAATGACAAAATAGATAAAAAATCATGAGGCAACAATATATTGTCTGCAAGAGACTCATCTCACCAGAAAGGACACTCACAGACTCAAAGTAAGGGGATGGCAAGCAAAATTTCAAGCAAATGGAACACAAAAGAAAGCTGGACTTGCAATTTTAATCTCAGACAAAATAACCTTTAAGCTATCAAAAATTTTAAAAAGTGAAAAAGGTCACTATATGATGATAAAAGTTTCAATCCATCAACAGGAAATATTCATTCTAAACATATGTACCCAACAAAGGAGCACCAACATTCATAAAGCAGATTCCAGGCAAACTTAAAAATGAGATTGATTCTAACACTATCATAGCTAGGGACTTTAATACCCCAGTCACAACCCTAGACAGATCATCAAGACAAATAATCAGCAAGGAGATCCGGAATCTCAATGAGACTCTTGAACAAATGGACCTAATTGATACCTACAGAACATTCTAACCAATAACCACAGAATATGCATTCTACTCATCACCACATAGAACATACTCCAAGATCCACCACATCATGGGCCATAAATCAAACATAAACAAATTTCATGAGATTGAAGTTTTGCCACAAACCTTCTCAGACCACAGGGGAATAAAAATAAATATCAACACCAAGAGAGCGCCCCAAAACTCACAAGGACATGGACACTAAACAGTATGATGCTAAGCAACTCCTGGGTCAACAATGAAATCAAAACAGAGATTAAAAGTTACCTGGAATCAAATAAAAATGAAGAAACATCTTACCAAAACCTCTGGAATGCCAAGATGTTAGAGGTGAATTCATATCTTTACAAACACACATGAAGAAAATCGAAAGATCACAAGTTAACAGCCTAACAAGTCACCTAAGGAAGCTGGAAAAGGAAGACTACCAAACCCTAACTTCAGAAGAGGAATGCAGATCACCAAAATAAAAGCCCAAATCCAGGACATAGAAAACAAAAAAATAACACCAAAAAAAAAAAAAAAAAAAAAATCACTGAAACAAAAAGCTGTTTCTTTGAAAGGATACACAAGACCAATGGTCCCCTAGACCAACTGACCAAGAAAAAGAGAGAGAAAGTCTAAATAAACTCAATCAGGAACACAAAAGATGAGGTCACATCTGACCCTGAAGAAATACAAAAGATTATCAGAGTCTACTATGACAATTATATGGAAACAAACTTGAAAAGCTAAAGGAAATGGAGGGCTTTCTGACATCACACAACCTCCCTAGGTTGAAACAAGAAGAAATTGAGACACTAAATAGACCAATAATAATCAAGGAAATTAGCTATGTCATAAGAAAACCACCTACAAAAAAAAATTAACCAACCAAAAAAAAACACTGGATCAGATGGCTTTCCAGCAAAATTCTACAAAACATACAAGGAACTAATACCAATCCCATTGAAAGTATTTCAGGCAATTGAGAAAGATACAACCCAAATAACTGTATGAAGCTGACATCACATTGACACCCAAGCCAGGTAGAGACCCAACAAAGAAAGAGAACTACAGGCCAATATCTTTGATGAACATAGATGCTAAAATTCTCAACAAGATCCTAGCAAACAGGATTCTACAACACATCTCAAAAATCATCCATCACAACCAAGTTGGCTTCATTCCTAGGATGCAAGGCTGGTTCAACATTCATAAGATGATACACATAAATAAATACATCAACAGATGTAAAAACAAAAGGGGGGACACACCTCATCAACAGGGTTACCTGCACAGTGAATATTTGTATATCTAACCCTGAATTGTTCCCCACAATTTTAAAATAAAAATTCAAAGAAAAAAAAAGTTAATAATAGTAATAACATAGGGTTTTGACAAATTATAAAATATGATTGTGTGAGTTATCAAAACTGTTTACTATAAAGAAATAAACATATTGTCTGCTAAACTATCTTGGTGGTGTGAACAATTATATTTTCTATTTTTTATCATGTATCTAATGGAGTTGTTTGCTTACAAAATAAGTTATTTGTTATAAAAATAATAATTCAGATTTAAGATGAAAACATAATGATTATGAGAGAGACATGTCTGCAGTTTGAGTCAAGATCAGTAGATACTTCATGCCTATTACAAGCAAAGTGTGGCTCCTATTTTTATCCATTACAGTGATAGTGTAACATTATCTTTTTTTTAACTTTCAGATTGATCAACTTAAAAGAAAGACACAATGTACTTGTAAGAATATTTTCAGATGTAAAAAATTATATGTCATTTCCACTAGGAATAGCCTTTTTTAATCTTTGAGAATCACAATAAATCATTCTGTTTAAACTCCTTCATAAGTAAATTTGGTGCTACTACATTTTAACTGAAATATTTTAAGCACGTATTTTAATTACCATTGTGTCATTAGGTACATGCGGTATTCTTCCAGATTCAATCATTACATGACTTGCTATTCTTGCTGTTGTTAAACTTATGAAGAAATTAATCTAATAACTTGCCTGAGCTTTCTCTTAATTAATTTAGAATGTGCTTCATTTTCCCAGTTCTGTTTGAAAATTAGTGAGAAACCATCTAGAGCAGTGTTTTCAAAAGAGTAAATTTGAAGCCCAGCTCAGTGGCTCATGCCTGCAATTGTAGCACTTTGGAAAGTGGAGGTGGAGGCAAGAGGATCACTTGAGCCCAGGAGTCAGAAGCTATAGTGATCTGTGATGGTGATTGTGCCACTGCACTCCAGCCTGAGCAACAGAGTAAGAACCTCAACTCGAAATAAATAAATAAATAAACAAACAAACAGAGAGAGAGAGAGAGAGAGAGAGAGAGAGCAGTTTTGGGGACCACTCACTCTACATTTATTCAAAAGGTACAGGTTCAGCTGGTTTCAGATGGAGAACAAGAGTCATTAAAAAAAAAAAAAAAAAAAGGCCAGGCTTGGTGACTGAGCCTGTAATCCAAGCACTTTGGGAGGCCAAGGTGAGTGGATTGCCTGAACCCATGGGTTTGAGACCAGCCCGGGCAACTTGACAAGACCTCCTCTCTACAATAAATCAAAAAAGTAACTGGGTGAAGTAGCACATGCCTGTAGTTCAGGTTATTTGGAAGGCTGAGGCTAAGGATCACCAGAGTCTAGCAGGTTGATGTTGGAGTAGCTGTGAGCATGCCACTGTACTCCAGCTGGGTGAAGCAATGAGACTCAGACCCCCCCAAAAAATAAAAAAATTGAAAACCTACTCAGTAATTGTTATGCATACTAAGATTTGGGAACTCTAATGTACAGAAGAAAAAAAGACCTATTTTTTACAGATTATACTTCGAAACAAGTAGTATATTTTAAAATGCAACTTCTAGTCATTCAAGATATATTTAATGAACATTTTCTATATTTTAGAAACATTATGTTCCATAAACATAGTGAAGAATTAAAACAGAACAATACCTATGGAAAATCTACAAGCCAACAAATTCTATAAGAAAAGACCAATGAACAGAATCATCTCATAGCTTAATTCTTCAGCAAAAGATGATACTTTTCTGATCCAAAATTCAAGAAGTCTATAACATAATCCCTGGAAATGATTTTGATTCAAATATGACAAAATTCTAAGGATAACATTTGCAATAATAATAGCTTCAACAACTGAAACTACTTTAGAATATTTCAGGTGCTGTGTATAACATAAATTATCTTTCATTCAATCCATACGATATCACAATGAGGTATTACTCTCTTTTTTTTTCATTTTGTAGGTGAGTGGAGAGATTAAATACTCTGTTCAGTGTTGTACTGATTATAGGTGGTGAAGCCATAATTTGAACCAATATCACCTATCCCTCTCTGTGAGCTACTCTGTCCCCAAAAATTGTGTAAAAAAGATGAAAGACTGCTCCCAAAAATCTAAGTTGCACTTAGCCACATGATAGCAAAAATCACTGGATTATCTTAGGAATTACAGCAAAATATTACATTTACAACCAGCAAATTTTTCACTTTCCTAATACTAACAGCAGGTAAAAATTTTTAAAAATCTGAAGCTGGTTGCTGCAAATTTCTGTTTTTAAGCACAAGTGAAATGGTCTTTTCTAAATTGTCACCTTTTTCACAATACAGTTGAAAGTAGCAGACATATCCAGCATTTGCCTCAGCCACCACTCTGACTAGCATTCCATACTTTGTGTTTTTATTCAGATTATATACCCAAAAAGAGAGTCTTCCGCAATGAAGTAAATTCATAACAGCAGCAACCAGGAACTGAATTTGGAATGATGTAAATTCACATCAATGGCAACCAGGAACAGAATTTGGAATGACGTAAATTCATGTCAGCAGTCATGAAAAGATAAGACTTAAAATAGTAAGCCATGATAAATTTAGGAAGAAATCTTAAGGTAAGCATAGATGTCTTATCATCTTAATGCCACCTCCTTCATCCACAAGTATGGACTGTGTTTTGTAGAGCCCTTATAATATGAAACTTCCCTGTATTATGGAATTTCACAAAGGTCTAGTCAGAGAAGCTTATTATACCTTTGAAAGCAATCAAACACATACAGAGGCAGTATAGAAAGGTCAGTGTTAATATATTTAGTAATCATTTAAAAATATATGTATTTTTCTTAGTCAATTGTTTTTGCCAGGCATGATGAGAAGTGTAGCACTAATAGTTTTTTGAGCAAAACAAACCGGGGACCTACTTTGAAGGGATTTAAATCTAGTAAAAGAAGTAAAATAATAATCAAAATAAAATAAACAAACATTATATAAAGTCTGTGAATTAACAAACCTGATAATCCAATGGAGGAACATGGTCAGGATAAATTCACTTGGGGAGAAAAATATAACCTGAGGCTTGACAATAAGAAGAAACCAGACAGTCAGCGAGGCAAGCATCAGATCATTTCAGGAATACAACAAACTGCACACAGCAGTGAAGAAGATCTTGGCCTTTCTATAAATTGGTAGGTAGCTGATTTGTTATCATATAGCATAATCAGAAAGTAATGATGTGAAATGTAGTTGACACTAACAAAAAGAAAACAGTCTTCCTTGGAACCTGTGATGGTTATTTTCATGTGTCAATTAGACTAGACCATGGTACCCAGGTATTTGGTCAAATATTATTCCAGATGTTTCTGTGAAGGTATTGTTTAGATGAGATTAATATTTACATAAGTAAGTAGACTTTGGGTAAGGCAGATTCTCCTTCATAAAGTAGCTGGATCTTATTTAATCAGTCAAGACCCTGATAGAAAAAAAGACTGACTTCTTCAGAATAAGAGAGAAGTCCATCAGAGATTGCCCTTAGACTCAAACTGCAACTCTCTCTTAGATCTCCAGTATGCAGATCTAATCTGCAAAATGTGGCCTTGCTAGCCTCCACAATCATTTGGACTAGCTCCTAAAAATAAATCTATCTGTCTGTCTATCTATCTAATTTCCAGTTGATTCCATTTCTCTGAAAAACTCTGATAAATTCAAAAGCTAAATAAAAAAACTGAAATTTGAGTAGTAAAGAAATGCAAGTGGATCCTTCTTTTGGGAGAGATAAGATTACCCTGGGACTTAGTACAAGAGCAAAGAAGTATCTTGGGCCTAAACCAAGATGGGACTGATTTATTAACAGTTTTATTATCTATTAACAATTTTAAAATTCCTTTCTTTTATCCACAAACTTTTAATACATTCTTATCAAACATCTAATTTCTTTTGTCACTTGAGGGCATTAAGGGAAACGTATGTGTCTACATTTATGAAGCTAGTACTCAGAAGAAGAGCAGCCTAAGGGATGTTGATCTTGAAGTATCAAGAATGCCTTAGAGCACTGTTCAATAGTTAGAGTTAAAAGCAGCCGTTGGGACCATAAATTTGCTAAAGAATTTTTTAAAAATAGGACAGAGAGAATGAATTTTCAAATGTATAAACATTACCTGGAGATTCCAAAAGCACCTGAAGATGAGGAAATTTTACAAATTCTTGGCTTCCTGTGGAAAACTTCATGGTCCATCAAGACATTATATTTTGGTATTAAAAAGAAATTCAGAGGAATTTCTTTTTCTGAATTTTTGTTTTCTCCTTCTGGCAAAGAAGTTCAGAAGCTGTCACCTCATCCTAACAGCAAGGAAAAAAGTTGGGCAAACTAAATCACTGTCACAATTTTTATTACATACATCAGATAAGTTAGGTCATAGGAAATCACAAATTTCCAGAGCAAAAATTCAAGAGCAGAACCCTCCATGAGAACCAGTGTTGAGATATGAAAACCTGAACTGTGGCTGAAGAATTTCTGGAAGCTCCTTGTGAACAAATCCAGGAGATATAAATTCTATGGGGATCCAGCTATAAAAGGGAGCCCACACTTCTTAAGTTTTACCTCCATGAGGCTGAAAAAGGTGTCACGGTATATACCAGAGAAAAATTCCCTTGTGCTTCCAGCAAGCGGAGGAGAAATGGAACTATTTTGAATTACACTAGAGCAACAGTCCTCAACCTTTTTGGCACAAACCAGGGAGGGGGAGGAAGGTTTGGGAATGATTCAAGAGCAATATATTTATTGGGCACTTTATTTCTATTATTATTATATTATAATATATAATGAAATAATTATGCAACTCACTATAATGCAGAATCAGTGGAAGAGCTGAGCTTGTTTTCCTGCAACTAGAAAGTCTCATCTGGGGGTGAAGAAAGACAGTGAAGTCTGCAGTGTGTTGCTTATGACTAGTCTGTTCTGTATTCTCATTGTGGTTGCTGACACTGCAGAAAATCCTCCTTCTCAAAGATAGGATGTCGGAAATGGAAGCAGGCCTTTTAGTCCTAATCTGACAGGAGACAGAGCTCAGGCATTTTGGCAAGCCATAGGTGGTGGTTGTAAATACAGATGAAGCTTTGCTGGCTACCACTCACAACCTGCTGTGACACCCAGTTCCTAATAGGACACAGACTGGAGACCCCTGTACTAAAGCATTCTGGTCTTATCAAATTCTGCTGGGGTTTGGGGGGGGGGTTTTTTGAATTAGCCTCACTCCATCGCTCAAGCTGGGGTGCAGCGACATGCTTACAGCCACCCCAGCATTGGCCTACAGAGATCAGGCGATCCTTCTACCTCAGTCTTCCAAGTAGCCATAACTACAGACACACACTACCATGCCCAGTTGATTTTTGGTTTATTGTAGAGAGGAGGACTCGCCAAGTTACCCCGGCTGGTCTCCAACAGGTGGGCTCAGGCAATCCACTCCCCTCGGTCTCCTAAAATGCTGGAATTACAGGCTGAGCCACCGAGCCCAGCCCAAATTCTGCTTTTAAGAGAGACTATTTTACCAGAGCTTTGGGAGCCTCTGACAGGAGAGCAGTCCACAAGTATTTTCAGACTCATATGTGTGTTCTTTCATCAGTGCTCATGAGAAGGATTGGGGGCAGTGTGAGACCAAAAAACAGTCTCCCAGTTGTGAAAATAGCACACATCCTATTGTTCAGATACATTTCAAGCAGAGCAAAAGACTTAATCCACTGGAAGAGGTGCACCACATCTTCTTGTCCTCCATATATAGTTAAAGATCAACTTCTGCTGGAGAAAAGTTAGGGGAAAAGGTGGCTATCACTAGGAGAGGGACAGGAAAGATTCTTGAAGTCAAAATTCTAAACTAATACTATTAGCACTGACTAGGGGAGGGGAAGAAAATGTTCTGCCACATAAAATGTAACGCAGATACCAGAAAAAAAAAAAGGATGATGTGGGAGGAAAAGGGACAAATGCTGAGAAAAGCTACTTCCAGGGCCAGTCATATTGGACTTAACCTAAGACCGAGGCTGGAAAAAGATAACAGTAAAACTTCTATATTCTCCATTATCAGCACAACAGGAAGTGAGTAATAAGCCAAAACAGGTGGCCACTAAGTAACAGGGCAAGACCATGGATAAAACTTCCTCTGAGGAAAAATCTTACAGGGACAACTGAAATCAGAGGGGATGGGAAGAGGAAGAGAGGGGGAGTTATAAAAAAAAGTAAAAATGTAAACTTCTTGACTATGAAGATATCATCTTAAGCATCATTATAGAACTTGAAGCCAGTGGTGTCTTGAAAATACATCAAAATCAAAGAAGTAAAAGCAATAATTTTTTTTTTTTTTGAGTTGGAGTCTCACTCTGTCGCCCAGACTGGAGTGCAGTGGCCGCTCCCGGCCACCGCAGCCTCGACCCGCTGGGCTCCAGCGATCCTACCTCCTCAGCCTTCCAAGTAGCTGGAATTACAGGCATGCGCTACCACACCTGGCTCATTTTTTGATTTATTGTAGAGATGAGGTCTCGCTGCCCAGGCGGGTCTCAAACCCGCGGGCTCAGGCAATCCACTCACCTCAGCCAAATGCTCGGGATTACAGACTGAGCCACCGAGCCCGGCTAGCAATAATTTTTTAAAACCAAATTTGAAATTGAATTTCCTCCAACCTCTCCCTGCATTCATGCATGCATTCACACATACACACACACACACACACACGCACACACACACACACATTCACGCACAATGACCTGACTTTTAAAATGATGTATGCTGTTGACAAAAATACCAAACTCTGTAAAAATATTTAAATTGATTTATTCTGAGCCAAAGACCTAGGTCACTTGCATTTGGCTCAATGCAAGTGACCTAGGCCTTTGGCAAAGTACCAAGAGGTCTTGACAACATATGACAAAAATGGTTGAATTGCAGATTGGTTTCGTACATTTTAGAGAGACAGAGTTACAGGCAAAACATAAATCAATATAGGTGAGGTTTCTATTGTTAGGCCTGTAAGGGGCTTACAGAGCATAGGAGGACTCAAAGATTTTCTGATTGGCAATAAGTAGAAAGAATTAGCCCTATATAAAGAATTTAAAATCAGTAAAAGAAATTCTTGAGTTAAGTTAAGGGTAGGTTGAGGAAGTCGAGGTTCTTGATATATAGATAAAGGTTCTAAGGAGCAGACTTCAGAGAAAATAGATGGTGTTTCCTATGGATGCTAATTACCCCAAGAGATAGCTTTGCAGGGTCACTTCAAAATATATCAAAGAAACATGTTTGGCATTTGTATTTCCTTTAGGGCCTACTATCTGTCATGTGATACTATACCAGAGTCAGGTTAGCATTTGGTATCTTAGAGTCTGTTTTGTCAGTCTGTGATCACTATTTTAATGTTAACGCTAGTCAGTTGTGCCTGAAGCCACAAGAAAGAAAGTATAATGAGGTGTGTTAGTTTTCCTTATTATGTCGTAGCTAGTTTAGGTTTTTTCAGGTTTCCTTGGTCCAGAGGAAATCTATTCAGTCAGTTGGGGAGCTTAAAATTATAATGTTGGCTTACAATGTTCATATTCAGGAATTAATACTTTCTACTCTAGTCTCTACTTAGTCTCTCCAAGACTTCTAATATTTCTTTAAACATTTCAAGGTATAGGAAAAAGAAAATGTAACCCATGTGGAAAAGACAGAGCAATCAAAAATGGATTCTCAGTCAACTAAGATGCTGGGAACTTTAGAGAGAAATTTTAAACAACTATGGTTATGTTAAATAAAAGACTTAGTGAAAAAAGTAGGTATCATGTAAAAAGACATGGCTATTTTAGCAGAGATAGGAATCTGTAAGAAAGTCTAATGAAAACAATAAAATTGACATTCATAATATCAGCAATAAAAATTTATTTGACTATCTAAAAGGAGACTTGAAGATATGCTAATTAAAATTACCCAAATTGAAACAAAAAAAGAAAAATATTAGAAAAAATATAAAGTTATAAAATAATCAATTCAAAGAGTCCAAAAAGAAAAAGAGAATAGTTTGAAGGACAATTGGAAATAAAATAATTAAAGATATAAAGTTCTGACAATACTACTTAAAATAAGAAAAAAAGGAACAGAAAAATTGATAGGACTAATGGAAAACAAACTGCAACATAGAAGACTAAAATACTTCAACATGGATAATAACATGAAATATAGATAGATTAGCATCCCAATTAAAATCAGAGATTGCCATATTGAATTTATAAAGTAGACCCCAAATATACACTGAGTGTAAGAAATTCACTTTGGAGTAAAGGTGATGACATCAGCTAAAATGGAGAAATAAGAATTTCAAAATTCCACCCCTTTTAAATGAGCAAAGAAAATGCAGGCAAAAAGGTTTGGAATCATTTTTAAAGACTTTCTTGAAGGCTGGCTATTAACCAAGAGCTTTCAGCAGGGTGGGAAGCACGGTACCATGAATAGATGTCTGACTTGACATCCAGTGACTGCCATAACATTAGGCCGTTTTTGGGAGAAGGGACCTACATGCTGGTTGATCACACAGTGTTCAGCTCCCATGTCGACCATGTTCATACATTGGTTCCCTACTGTCATACTCCCCATAGACTCCTGGGGACCTAAAGATAGTAGGGAGCCCAGTCTGGTCTAATTTTGTTGCAGTTCTTCCATAGAGCCTAGGCCCATAAAGCTATTAGGAGCTGGTGGGTCCTGTTGATAAATGGCGTCTCGTGGGCCATTTTTCTGTTGGACTTACTCATCAGCTATTTTGGGGGATATTCACCCTTCCAGTGGCCTTCTTGGTAACAATAAGCACACTGGTTTCTCCCTAATTTCATAGGGGGTTGTGAGATCCCTCGTGTAGGCTGATAGATGGAGTTCAGAGACCTCTGAGCAGGCTGGGGTGGTACGGGCCTCATTCTGGGAAACTGCCAACCTGACTATCTTCTTCCCTGACTTCTGTCTCTGTTACCTCCCGTTGGGCTTGTTGTCTGGTACTCCACAATGGCAGCAGTAAGCATGGCCATTTTCTTTTTCTGCCTTTGATCTGTCTCTTATTGGGCCTCCTTATCTTAGTTAATGAACACCTTAGTAGCAACTTCTAGCAACTGGCTAACATTCATTCCAGCAAAGTCCTCTAGTTTTTGTAGCTTACATCAGCTATCCCTCTGGGACAGTCTGGCAAAAATTATGTTTACCATATGCTGATTTTCAATTGCCTTTGCATCAAAGGAGGTGTATAGCTGAAAGGCTTCACAGAGTCTCTCATAGAATTGGCTTGGGCTCTCATCAGCTAGCTTTAACACCTCAGAAACCTTGCTCATATTTATGGCCTTTTTTCCCTCCGTCTCTTATACCTCCTTGGAGAGCCTCCTGATACCATTCAAGCATTTGCAGCCCCTGTTTACTGTTGGGGTCCCCTTGGGAAGTCCTCCTCTGGGAACTGATTTTGAGCATACGCCTGGGTGTTGAGGGCTCCAACCAGGGAGTATTCCTCTAGCTATTTTATAGTCCCCTGTGTAATTCTCCAATGCTCCTCAGTATTGAATTAGTGTCAGGAGGAGTTGGTGGCAGTCCACCCAAGTTGGCATCTGGGTCTGGATAATGAACTATATTAAGTCATCATAGCTTGAGGCTTTTCTGTGAAGGACAGTATATGATTTTTCCAATTCAGGAGGTCTGCCATAGTGAAAGATACACAAATGTGCATTGCCCACCTTGGATCTGGCCTTCTTGATAATAATAAATAGGACTCCTAGTCACTGTCAGTGGCATATGGAAGGCACCACAACCTTCCCCTGATGTGAAGTCAGACATGCATTCTGACAGCTGCTTTCTGGGTGGAGTGTGGAGAGTCAGAACAGGTGGTCTGGGTGTGGTCTCTAAGAGACATACTAGGCTTACGGGTACATTCCAATTGTGAACCTCTAACAATGACTGGAGTCATTGAAGCAGGTGGCAATGGTGGGTAGACTGGACAATAAGGTGCTGGAATTTCTGGTTCATCAGCCAACACTGGCTTATAGTCAACGTATCAGACTCTGATGGGCATTTGGACTGGGTTGTTTTGAGTGCTACCATACTTTTGCAATTGTCTTCCCAGCAAGCTTTTAGCCAAGTGGGCCATGCAATGACCACATCCTGCCAACAGTCGATGTAATGGAGTTGGTCTGGGTGACCTGGCTCTCCTACTATAATTCTATATACTCTTTTAATGGTTTTTCTATCTAAGGATCCCTCTGGCAGCAATCCAACCCCAAAAGAGGGACAGTCTATTTTCACAGAACATATGGAGCTTTCGCTGAGACAGTTTGACACCATAAGTATCTCCACAGAAACATTTGCCAAGGTTCTTAAGCATAAAATTAAGGGGGGTATTCTTACTTTGGTTTCCACACATTTCCTCCCCCTAACAGACGATAAGCACACACAAATAAGGGAATAGGGGGAATGGGGAACAGCTGCTTCTTCCTCCTCCAGTCATACTCCTCGTGGAGATATTTCAGACACCTCTTAGCAATTAGCAGGTTGGTATAAACCCCTAACCCAGACCAACCCTGTGATGGGGTTGGGGCTGCCCTCAGCTGTATGAGGTAGCCACCAGCTTAGTTTGGGACTCAACACTCGCTTCAGCCCTTTGGTCAGGTAGGAACCCTTCCACTCTCTGTCTCATTCACATGCAATCATACAGTACATTCTCCAACCCTCCATCCTAATCCTAGGAGTCAGTGGGTTTGTCTTGAGACAGTGTTTCCTTCCACTGCCTTTCAGTCCCTTCCTTCAGACTGGAGACTACTTAGCAGACCCCAGAAGGTGATCAAGCTCCTCTTCTGCCATCTACTGGCAGGTCTATGCAAAGGCCCTTGTTCTTATCCTTTCTCTCAGGCCTTGTTCTTCATGCCAGTTACCATACCTCTTTTGGGTCCCTGTTGTGTTCTCAAAATATGAGACTCAGTGTGCTGGGAGGGGCCTTCTTCCTATGAATCAAAGGTTCACTGCACGCCAGGCAAGATTGCCTCTCCTGTCACTCTGGGGGTCATACCCTGATGACAAAGGGGGTGGAACACACCGTCTCTGAATGCTCCCTTTCCTGGCCAATGCACCAAGAAATGTTGTGAGAAAACAGAGAGACCATGACACAAAGACTATCTTAGAAAGTAGCATTTTATTAGTGCAGGCACAACTCAGTGGGCTAATGCTCCAAGACTCAACCACGCAGAGAAAGAGCAGAGGGGTTTTATATGTTAGAAGGTAAGGGAGGGCGTCAGGTTGTATGGCTATACAGTATTTTTTAGAATTTGCAATGTTGTATTAAAACCAGATTTTCAAAGAAGAAATTGTTTCCAGGATATACATGACAAGTGGGGCTTGTAAACCGATAACTTCACAAAGACGCAGGGGTAAGGTTGTGAATTGATAACTATCCTGCATTTCCAAGAAAGCAGCTTGTATCTATTTGGGTTTCTCATGTGCCATGCCTGGCAGGTTTGGAACTTACAGGTTGATTCTAAAAAAGGAATAATTTTAACTGTTTTTATCCCCTCTCTGCCACAACAATGTTCATTATATGTATTTATGGGTTGTTTTTTTTTTTGAGTTGGAGTTTCACTCTGTCGTCCAGACTGGAGTGCAGTGGCACGCTTCCAGCCACTGCAGCCTCAACATGCTGAGCTCCGGCGATCCTTTCGCCTCAGCCTTACAAGTAGCTGGAACTACAGGCGCGCACTACCACACCCCGCTAATTTTTTATTTATTGTAGAGGCGATGTCTCGCCAAGTTGCCCAGGTGTGTCTCAAACCCCCGGGCTCAGGCAATCCACTTGCCTCAGCCTCCCAAAGTGCTGGGATTACAGGCTGAGCCACCAAGCCCATCCTGTATTTATGACAACAAAAAAACACTTGAAAACTAAAATTAGAGAAAAAAAAAACTTTCTCCATCTAATAAAGGACAGCTATTAAAAACCCACAGGTGACATTGTAATTAATGGTACAATAGTGAAAGCTTTTCATCTGAAATCAGAAACAAGACAAAGATGTCTTCTGCTCTTGCTATTTCTGTTTAGTATTTTACTAGATGGTCTAGCCAAGGAAATTTGGCAAGAAAATGAAATAAAAGGTGTCTCTGTTTGCAGATATCATAACCCTAAAGAATACACACACACACACACACACACACACACACAACTTTTAGAGACAATAAATGATTTCAGCAAAGTTGCAAGATACAACATCAACATACAAAATTAATTGCATTTGTATACACTAGCATTGAACAATGTGAAAATAAAATTAAGACAACTTCAGTTACAATAACATCAAAAGGAAATAAAATACTTAGGAATAATTATAGTCAAAAAATGACAAGTCTTATACACTGAGAGCTATAAAACATTTTTGGAAGAAATTAAATATCTAAATAAATAAAAAGATATTCCATGTTCATGAATTTGAAGACTTAATATTGTTAAACCTACTATTCTTCTCAAATTGATCTACAGATTTGATACAATCTCTAAGAAAATTTCAACTGCTTTTAAAATATGGACAAGAAAATTCTAAAATTCATGTCAAAATCTGACAAACCATGAATAGAGTTTCAACAATATTGAAAAAGAACAGGATGGGCACAGTGTCTCAATCCTGTAATTCCAGAACTTTGGGAGACTGAAGTGAGGAGATTGACTGAGACCACAGGTTCAAGAACAGTCTGGGCAACTTGGAAAGACCTTATCTCTACAACAAAAAATTGAAAAAATTAGTTGGGCATGATTACACAATCTTGTAGTTCTGACTACTTGGAAGGCTTGAGGGGGAAGGAATACACCTAAGACCAGTAGGTCGACGCTGGTGTGGTCATAAGCTTGCCACTGCACTCAAGCCTGGGTGACAGAGTAAGACGCCAACCAAAAAAAAGAAAAGAAAAGAAAAGAAAAATAACAAAGTTAGGAACTCATACTTTTCCATTTTAAAACTTAATTAAAGCCACAGCAGTCAAGACAGTATAATGCTGGCATAAGGACAGACATGTCGGTCAATGGAATAGAACTGATAATACAGAAATAAATTAATACATTTATGGTCAATTGATTTTCAACAGAGATTCCAATGCCATTCAATGTGAAATAAATAGCCCTGCTGTTAGATCAAATACACAGGCATAGTTAAAGTAAGCAACAAAAAACAACCTCAACTCATATTTTGCATTACATATAAACAACTCAAAATGGATGGACTAAATATAAAAGCTAACACTATAACTTTTAGAATAGATCACAGGAAAATAACAAAAGTAATAAGAACAAAATCTTTTTGACTTTATTCAAGCCAATGATTTATTAGATTTAACATAAATTCATGAATTAGAAATTTAATTTGACTTCATAAAAATTAAAATGTTTTCTTTACAACACATAATTAAGAAACAAAACCACAATCTCAAAATTCAACAATAATAAAAAAAAACTATCCACATTTTTTTAATGGAGAAATGTTTTAAGCAGATCATTCCAATAAAATATTCGAATGCAAGTAAGCACAAAATAAAATGCACAATGTAATTAGTGAGATGTAAATTAAAACTACAATGGAATATCACTGCACAACTGTTGCAATTACTGTAATTAGAAATAAAAGCCAAAAATACCAGATGATAACAAGGATTCAGAGCAACTGGAATGTTCACTAATTAAAGGAATGCAAAATGGCTGAACCAGTTTGGAAAAAAAAATTAGCACCTTCATATAAGGTTAAAAACATATTTGTATTAACTATTTAACCCAGTAATCCAATTGCTAGGTAGTTACCTTAGAAAACCAAGAACATATCCATACAAAAACCTAGATTTGAATGTTCATAGCAGTAGTATTTTTGATCTCCCCACACTGGAAACAAATCTAGTGTCGTCACATTCCGAATGAGTAGACAAAAGTGGTGGAAATTCTCTATCTACTGACTGCCATAGTAGTTAAACTATATACATTTTCTTTGTTCAAATTTAGTGTTATAACAAAATATACAATAGGTCATTGTTTTGTATTCAACTGGGTAAATTGTGCGGATTCAAGTCTATATGTTTTTTTAATTTATTTTCAGGTCAGATAATTTTCTGAGCTTATCACCCATGTATCCAACTGCCTACTTGTTTTGTTTTCTTTTGCTTTTCTTTCAGATAGACTGCACACCATCACCAAAACAGAAACCATTCTCTCTGTTGCCCCTTCCTCATATTTGTTTCCAATTCTTTGTTCCTCCTCTTATGCAATGGGATCAGTTGTCCAAACTGATTCTGGATACTGTGCTTGTGACCATTGTCTCCCATTCCCTGTATTTAATCGACCCAATGTATATCTAACAGATAGTAGACATTTCAAACATGTTTTTGAATGAATACATAAATTAAGGAATTCTGCTCCTGGAGATAGAATAAATGTCTGAATGGTACTAAAGAAAGCCTGCACCTCAAGATAAGCATCATAAAACAATAACTCTGCTGTTAGGTGCAAAACTGTGCAGTTAAGAGTACAGTGTGGGAGAAAGATCAAAGTTACACTGCTGTTGAGATGTACTAAATATTTTTAGAGAAATAAGAATAAATTGACTGAAAAAAAATTGTCATAAACTCGTCCATGTTTATCTCCTTAAGTTTTATGCTCTGTATCCTAAATCTCATTTATAATTCTTATATCTGTCTCTACTTATGAATTCATAACTGCTTTGTTCTCTCAAAGGCACTCCATTTCTCTATATTTTATGCCCAGCTTTGCTAAATCAATTAAGTTCAATTGAATTTAGCTAAATAAGTCACAAAACTAAACCCAGAAGACCACATTAACAAAGACATACTGCTGCACTCACTCCCAATGAATATTTAGTAGTATCCATATTTCCTCAATCTGAAAGCTTACTTGATTTATTATTAAAGTCTATAAATAGAATTCAATTGATTAGTCTAAAAATAATAACCACTATTATCTAAAGGGAAGAAAAATGTAGTAAACCAAAAATAATGATATTCATGGGGATGTCCTGGTTGTTCAAAAATAAAATTTAAGTAGGAATCTGAGTGGGATGTGACAGGCCTTCCCTGCCTCAGTCCCCTCTCTTGTCTGTCTCTGTAGAGATCAGTCTGCACTTAGAAGCTGAACAAGAACTGCATGTGACTTGTTTTCACAAGCTCCTGATGGATAATGGATAACGGGTGATATGTGGTAACAAAGCAATGTGTTTTGAACAAAATAGTTGTGGGACTTGAGGATATTTTAGTGCTTCTTTTGCCTCACAAATGCACCAAGTTTCCCAGAAGAACTGGCCAATAAAACTGCCAGAACAAAGAAGGTCAAAGCACAAAAGAACTAATAGGATCTCAAGGGAAGAGTGGTGCAGCTGGTGGTTATTACCACTCATGCCTAGACCAGGAGGTCTGTTAAAAAAAAAAATAGAACACTTTCAGCAGATAGAATAAATAAACATACTCTGCCCCATGTCAATGTTTCTCTTCTTTTACATAACCAAAACTTTTTTGAATTTTTAATTGATTAAATGTACATATTTTGGGGTGTGTAGGTTAATTTGTTACATTCATATAATCAAGTAGATAGATAGTTGAGATATATTTATGTTTTTCTTCATGGTAGTAGCATTCATGTTATTCTCTGCTAGCTCTTTTGGAAATGTACAATTGTTAATGTTAATTATAGTCACCCTACTGATCTATCAAACACCAGGTCTTATTTCTTCAAAGTGTATATTTGTACTCATTAAGACTGCATTATTATCTTTCTTCAGATTAAATTAAAATAGCCCAACCTTTAAACTTTTCTAAATGTTCCCTCAGGGCAGGATAAGTAATTTGGATCATTAGTTGCATACATTAGCTCTCCCGCTCCACTTACCGGAACCAAAGACTCCTCCCCTCCCCCTCTTAAAAAAAATAAAGTAATGTACATTAGATATGCAAGGAATAATTCAAAACAATTTAAATCATTAAATTAGTGTTTTATTTCATAATTATAATCTGTGTTTATCTTGTTGTCCACAGATACTAAATAATAATATATTTTAGGGAACTCTTTCTGTAAGTTAAGCTTCCACGGATTAATCTCATTGGGTATATATTATTAGTGTTTTTAATAAAAAATAAGATACTAAGAAAGATGTCTAAGAGAAAAGAATAAACTGTCAACTAAACTGATACAATTTCTTATCACTTAGAGCACTGCAGAAAAAATAACTTTTAGTAATCAGTTATCACAACTGCACATATATAAAATGCAAACATAATTAAAATGAATTAGTTAAGATATTACAAAAATATTTTAACATAAAGAATCCAATTATTATTTATTGTCCATTCAGTTTTATCATGTAAATTGACACCGCTGACTTCTGTATCATTAAGAATTTTAGATGCAACATTTCCAAAAATAATTTATAAACTAACTGAAAACCAGTGTTAGTACGTCTTAAACTAATTTCATAACAACCCCACTTTGAGAATATTACTCACCATGCGTGATTCACAAACTCCCCAATACCTGCTTATGTAAATCTTAAAAATAAAAAGAACACTACAAAGTTGTCATTTAACTACTTTCAATGCTTCTGCCATCCATGCCACAGATTTTGAAGCTATTCTTTTTTTTTTCCAAAATGTAGACGTAACTACTATGCCATGATTAATCTCCAGCTGACATCAATTTTAAGACATTACCAATTATATTATACATCCAGACATCAAAGATGTTAGGCTCTATTCAGACATATATCCTGCCTAAAGATATACAGCTAGTAAAATGATCAAGTCACAATTTTTTTAAAAAGTCATTAGACCCAAAAGTCCACACAGTTAACAATTTTTACATAAACCTATCCATGCATTTGCATATTCAAGATGTGGGAGAAGAAAAAAATGGGAATTTTGAATATTGGTTTCAATCTGTTTTCCCTGTTTAATTTCTGCTATTCTTTTCTAACTGCTATCTTATTACCATCAAATACAGAACACTAGAGTATTCCAGCAATGTGAAATTACCTGTTTTCAGACCACAAGTTCTTTCTTGCTTTAGGCACAATTGTATTTGTCAGGATGTTGCTTGCTTCCATAACAAAGAGACATCCAAAATAAAATAGCTTTAAAAAGAGTTTTACGTAATGGTCCTGCTTTGGGAATTTAGATACATTTTCAGGGATTGCAGAAGGATGAAACAGATCTTCAATTCATGGTTTTGAAGGCTGCTTTTATCTTACAAGTCAGAACAAAGGGTGATCTTACAGAATTAATTAATGAATGGATCTTTTGTTCACTTATCCTGAATACAATATGAAAATTTTATTCTTGATCAATCAACTCTCTAGAGAAGTTATGAAAAGTCTCTTACCTTTAACATAATTAGCATATTTAAAGCATCTGCCTTTCAATGAATAATTCTTGCTGACCCAGTTAGACCAGAGTAAAATTAGAAATCAATTGCCACTTTCATTTTTACTCGAGAACATATACACTTAGGAGATAGAGTTATTTTATTTTTGGTAGAGTTGAGAAGATTAAAATGATGGCAAAGTGTAAACGTGTACCTGGTTGAATTTAGAACAAAAAGATATTTCTAAATATATTTAAAAATCTACACTTTCATGTTCTTGACCTCACTTACAAAAGCCAAGTTTTGGGAGCAATCTGAATATTGGCAGCAGTTAAAGTAATCCGCAATATACAGCCTTGGAACCGTAGAACTTGATCAGAGTGATGCCTTCGTTGCTTCTGTTTGTTTTAGCAGCCTTTTGACTGTTTTCCCCGACACTGTTTTACATTTACTGTCTGTACCCAAAACAAAAATGCCCTCTCTAATCCCTCAACAGATAAATAAATAAAGAAAATATGATATATACATGCAATGAAATATGATTCAGCTTTAAAAAAAAAAAAGAAAATTCTGCTATCTGCAACAACATGGGTGAACCTGGAGGACACTTAACTAAGTGAAGAAGCCTGACACAAAAGGACAGATGCTATACAATACCATTTATATGAGGGATCTAAAATAGTCAAATTCATGGAAGCATGAATGTGGTTGAGAAGGGAAAACGGGGTTAATCAAAGGGTACAACATTTCAGTTATACAAGATGAGTAAGTCCTAGAAATATACAATACAGTATAGTGTCAATACTTGCTTTAAAATTTGCTAAAGAGGTAGATTTTTTATTGTGTTCTTATCACTCACACACAAATAATAAGGTGGAAAGGAAAAGGCAATATAAAAGAGTATGCCATTTTAAAATGTCATGGATCAGACAACAGATATGTCATACAATATGATGTAGATGACAGAAAGAAAGATGGTGATTTTTCATACAGGGCTCTCACCCCAAATCAATGAACACTTTTAAAGTTTTTACCGTGGCTGCTGCCCTACTGGTGGCTGCTGCCGCATCCCAACTCTGAGCCAAGCTGGGAACATGGTCCTGGCCTCCTACTGCCATCTGCCAGCCGGGGCAAAGGCTACAGGGAGGTGACGCTCGTGAAGCACCGGCGGGTCCACCGGCAGGTGGGATGGGTTGGGGCCCGGAAGGGAGTGGGGGACCGGCAAAGGTGCGCCGAGGGCCCCGTGGACTAGGCCCAGGGTGGTCCGAAGGGGCTCATCTCGGACGGCACTTCTCAAAGTCGTCCTAGACCACCAAAACTAGGCCAGGCCCCCCGTCATATGAGCCCCAAACTTCCTTTACTTATTTTTTGTATTAATTGGCGCGCGTGCTCTACACACCTCTCCTACCCCGACGATTCCATGATTGCAGAAATCATGCATTCCCGGGACCTAACCCAGCGCCTAGGAAGCATTAATCCTTGAATAATGAAGGACCCCAAACATCTTTGCTGTAGACTGCTGGACTCACTTAAAACTCATCTCCTGCCGCGTGCGGTGGCTCACACCTATAATCTCAGCACTTTGGGAGGCTGAGATGAGAGAATTGCCTGAGATGAGAGGATTGCCTGAGCTCACGGGTTCGAGACCAGCCCAGGCGACTTGACGAGACCACATCTCTACAATAAATCAAAAAATTAGTCTTGTAGTTCCGGCTACTTGGAAGGCTGAGGCGGAAGGATCGTCTGAACCCAGCAGGTCGAGGCTGCAGTGGCCATGGGCATGCCACTGCACTCCAGCCTAGGCGACAGAATGAGACTGACTCAAAAAAAAAAAAAAAAGCTCCTTATCTTCCTGCCAAACCTTCTTTCACATCATTTTTAAGCCTACACCCCAACACTGATGATATTAATCTGTCACTAAGCCAACAGCTTACAGCTTACTCTTCATCTCTGCTGGTAGCACCCAATCCAGGACACCATTATCTCTAGCTAAGATGTGGCCATGACTTCCCAGCTGGTCCCCACCACCTGACTTGCTCTTCTCCAATCTATCACTTTTGTTGCTGAAAGGTACCTATAGAAACCTAGAAGAAACTTAGCTTATTTTTTAGTCTTTTTGCCTCAGCATAACCATTAGAAAGCATGAAAGTAGATATTCTACTGCAGAACAAACAGTCTATCCCATCCCCCCTACGCAAGTCTCCTTCAGATGCAAGACCAGGACAACCCAACCATTCGTGGCTTAGCATAATAATCTCTAGTAAACTTTTGATTCCTTGTCAAGGCCAAAGTCTTAAAAGTAATAATACTGGCCACCCCACCTTTGGTCAAGGAGTTTGTGAGTTGCAAATGTCTGAGTTTGTGAATTGCAAATGTCTAACAAGTCTCCTGCAGGAAACCTCCCGACCCCTAGAGGGTTAACCTAATCAGCCCTTTGTGACCCACCTTGGCAGCAATCATGTGACTAACCC
>NW_007260377.1:1633124-1681699 GCF_000164805.1 Carlito syrichta
CTCCAGTCTGGGCGACAGAGTAAGACTCCAATTCAAAAAAAAAAAAAAAGTTTTTACCAAAAAAGTGTTTTTTCATAAGAGATCATGATTGTGTACAATTATGTTCTTCAAGATGTTTCAGCAGATAAAAATGCTATCTAATAATATCTAAAACAATAGAAGTATATGCATTTGGGACTACATTCATACATATTATCCCACCTTGGATTAACAACAAATCTTTTATAATAGGGTAAATATCATGTTTTTACAAATAAAAAAGATCATGACTCAAGTCAAATCATAACTGACAAGTTCAAGCATTCAGTTCTGGAGTCCTCCTTTATACTATTTCTATCATCATCTCTTAGAAAAGCAAATCATGGGTGTAATCATTAATTTACTTCTGGGAGCTAGCTGTGGCAAGACTGCATGCATCACTAACAGATTCTGCAAGCCAATAATCCTTAATGCCATTTCATGTATTTTACTTGCTCAGTGAAACTGTATTATATGAACCCTTCTCATTTTGGCGCCAGTTCAAGTAATCTGTGATATACAGTCTTGGGACCTCAGAACTTGATCAGAGTGATGCCTTTGTTTCTTTTGTTTGTTTTAACAGCCTTTTGACTGTTTTTCCCTGACATTGTTTTACATTTACTTCTGTCTGTACCCAAAACAAAAACGCCCTCTCTAATTCCTCTGTTTTATTGTTTCTCTGTTTTCAAGACACAGAAAAAGCATAGAACCTCCTTTCACTCCATACCTCTTTAGAAAAGTATCATGTCCTTAAGGTTTACTCTACATGTTCTGACTAGATTTCAAAGGAAAGAGGCTATCATGAATTTTTCCATGAAAAAGCTTAACTTGATTTATATGCCTCCTTTTAGTCATTTTGTGGTAAAATTGATTGAGTTGTCCAAAGATGATCATGGGTTCTCACTCTGGATTTCCTAGTCAAAGAGCCAGTTGAGATATTTAGAACAACCCCCAACCCCATGCTCTACTCTCACCAGAAGGTGCCACACCTAGTGTGAGTCTCCCACAGAACAAGTTGCTGCCTTTCTTTGACAAGAGAAGATAAAATACCTTATGAGCCACAAGCTCTTCAGGTGCCCTGCAGCTGTTATTTTCAAACAACTTCTGTTAAAGGCAGGCATCAAAATTCCAGACTGCCTGAGACCAGGTTCCTTTTGTTTTCCCCTCTCACAGGGCTACTTTCTCAGACTTGTTTTATAAAATGAAGAATAAAACAAAAGCAACGTCCCTTCACTAAGCCGTAAACTTCCCTGTGTGTCTATGAACACCATAGGCCCTAACAAGCTTCTCTACAAGGATCAGAAAAATTGGGGCTTTCTCTTCCTTTGCCAACTTGGACTTGCCAGTAGCACTTTGTTGAATGTATCCAGAATTCTGCCCGATACAAAAAGGTTTAGAGACCCAGAAGAAATTTGTCTTGCACAACTCTCAATGTTTTGCCAACTCTTACTTCTGAACCATAACTAAATAATTGTGTGACATATGCAAGTACACATGAGTGCCTCAGAAACAATTTGAACTAAATGTTATGGCTCTCACCTTCTAACCAGTATGTTTTTACCAGTAAGGGAATAAAACTAGCAAAACTCATCATTTCTCTATAAGTTACCAATTCCTTTTATTGTCCTAGCTGATATATATTAGTGGCTTAATTAATTGGAAATACTTAGAGTTTACAAATGCTTTTGAAACATTCCTTTAAATCATACAGCACTTGGTTGCTTTTCACTAGGACATTTAAGTGCCCACTGAGAAACATTTTATACAAATGCTATTCATAAAAAATGTATACCATCCATTTCCATCCAAAGAAGATGTTTCCTACTACTTAAGAATACATATTTCAAATTTTTATCATTATTACTATTACTATAATAATAACTTGATTGTTTAAATGTATATGTTTTACTGCTTAGATGCTTTTTTGTTATATTTTCAATATTATATCCTAATTTCTAGAACAGAATATGACCCAAAATAGTTAAAACAGAGAACAAGAAACAAATTAACACTTTTATAATATATTAATGATATTGTATTTTTATACTCTTGAATGCACGATAAATTTTTTATCACTAGTTCATTTTTAATATGTAATTGATCTTTACATGCATTTTTAAATTTCCTAGCTACAAAATAAGGAAAATGTAACAGTGACTATCTCTGTGTAGTAGGATTACAGGTGATTTTTATTTTATTTTTATTGATAGTCTACAATTTCTAATTACTGGGTTTATTATTCAAGAACATAAAAAAGTTCTGAAATTCCAAAGGTGGTACTTGGACAGTTTAAAGGATAAAACTATTTATTATTAACCTATGAATAAGGATAATACTGTCTGACCCAAGGTCTCTGAAACAAGAGCTCTAGAGAAGATTTAAGAGGTAAGATGTATCAGGCGACTTATCTTTTTTTTTTTTTAATTCTTAACAGAGATAAGTCAACCATTTTAACTCTCAGTGTTTTAATTTTCTCGTTTATTTACTCACCAACTACACTCACCACTTGATCACTTTTTAATATCCTAATTCTAAAGTTACCTTGCTCTTTTTACTTGATACTCATTATGACATCTAGGTTTTTGTAAAATAGCACAGATTAAACTACAACTCGTTTTCTATGTGCTAGGACAAATATTTATATTTGTCAAAAATACTAGGAAATTTAGATTTAATTAGCCCAGTTTTATGATAAAGAAACTAAGATGTCACTACAATAATTTTCCTAAGATCATCTACAAGTAAACAACAGAATCAAAGTTCAGGTTTCATTATTTCTACATGGTCACCACCTTGCACAGCTCGAGGGAGTAACAGCCACTTGATAACCTAAAGGAAAGCACTCCTATCCAACACTACTGCCCTCTGCTCTGACTGTGGGAATGTTGTCCAAAAAACAAATACATACGGCAAAAGGTTTGGCTTCAGGGCATACTGTTAAGAGCACAGGTGACCACAGACTTAACTACTCCCTCTGTGAATGCATCAATTAAGAGACAGCTGCATTATTGTCACTATGACAGAGGAAACTACCAATTTAAGGTTGAATTGTCATTACTCTCTAATTGATTCACAAAAATAAAATAAAAAAAGACATAGCTGATTTGTCTGAATTCATTGTACACAATCTGATTTATGGAAGCCATCTCCAATAAAAGTTCCAATGTTTCTACTTTGCCAATTTCTAGTAGATAGTAAGGTTGCTTCACCTTTGCTGGCTGTTTCATGTGAGAGGCTAAACTCCCTGACATGCAACTACCCTGGTAATAAAGCATGATGTCGGGGCTATATGTCTAGACCCCAGAGAAATTTGCTTTTACTCTAATAAGCTGAGATATTACAATACTCCTGTAACAGCTGAGTGACTTCCCTTTTTCTTTAGAGAAAGTACCCTTGTTTAATCTTCCCAGGGGAGTCTCCCACAACATTAAATGAGGGCCTACTATTTTCTTCAGATAAAACCAAGAAATGTGGTGGCGGAGGCAGGAGTAGAAAAAAAAAGTAAATAGCTCCTTTGGCTTTAAAGAAAGCCTCAAGTAAAAATACAAACCACTTTGTGCTTAAGTATTTACAGGAAAAGCAATTGTTTCAGGAAACTAAATGAGACAAAAAACTAAAAAAGTGTATACATACAGATGCTTAACAATGCTTTTACTTTTTTCTGAACTAATGTATTTCAGTCTAAGGATTTTTCTTCTAAAGAACACATATACTCTAAACATTGCCATCTTTTCTCTTCTAATGAGTGCCATTATACATAATGAAATCACATTGGACTAAGAACTAGTAACACTAATTCACTGTAAGATCTTCTAGTATTGCATGTTGACTCTTTTTTGTATTAAAATGATTCTTTAAAATTATAAAGGTTAAATTAAGTTTAGTCTAAAGCTGCCTCCTTACATATTTTAAGTTTAGCCTAAAGGTTTCTCTGAACATAGTAAGCAGTAACAACTGGATTTGAAAACAGACTGTAACCTATTTTTGTGTCAATCACTAAGTTTTGGCCAATCAAAAGCAGTCAAACTACTCAAACTGGATTCAGATAAGGCAAATGTCGAGCTACAACCATTCTGGCTATTTCTGTACCTCATTTCAATTTTCTGCGTGTCACTTTTCTTTTTCTGTCCATAAATCTTCTTCTACCACGTGGTGCTGGAGTCTTTCTGAATCCATTCTTGTTGAGAGACTGTCAAATTAGCTCATTGTTGTTTGCTCAATTAAACTCTGTTAAATTTAACTTATTTGATTTTTTTTTCAACGTCAAAGGAATATATAAAAAAATACAAACAACAATATCTGTAAGACCTGTGTGGATGCTGCACACCATGGAGCGGCGGCTCGTTAAGTCCCCGGGACAGGATGTCATAGTGGAGCTTCGTAGTGGAGCGTCTCAAAAGTCGCTACGGACTAAGGGACAACTGCCTGGGCGAGATGAGGCCATCCTGGTTCTGTGGGTGGACGGAGCCTCCCCTTCCAGTCCACGCCCCACGGTTCGCATCCACTAGCCGGGGGTCAGCGACGTTCTCGTGGGTAGGAGGCCTATCAGCTAGCCAGGGATCAGTGAAACGCATCCTCGCGGGCGACCTGTGACCTAGCTGGGGGTCAGCCACATCCTCGCTGGTAGGAAGCCAGTGGTGAGCAAATGGGGGTGAGGGGTTGGGGGGTAGTCAGTGAGCCACGTCCTTGCAGGCTGCAGACCGGTGAGCTAGCCGGGATCAGTGAGCCTGGTTGCTTGCAGGTGCTTGTCACATGTAGAGCACTGCACCATAAACTTCTCAAGGTAGGGTTACAAGAAGCTGGTATGTCACTGGAGAGAGGATCGTTGAACTTTTACTTACAGTGATGTGAGTGGAGTTCAGAAAAACAATCGAATTCCTTTTTAAAGCATCTTATTTTGAAATGCTTTCAAAATCAGGAAAAAGATGCAATAGTAGCGCAAGAACTCATTTGTGTCCTTCCCTGGGGTGAGCCTTTCCTTGGGATGCATCCATTGCTGGGGTGTGCCTGTGGTTAACATTTCTCCATTTACCCTGCCTGCTCTTCCCTCCTCATGCTCTTCCCTCCTTCCTTATATATATATATAATATGCATACACACATATATATATATATGTATATATATATCGGTAAGATGAGTTTTAAGTATTATTTGAGTGACTGGATGAAGAAAATGTGATAATATACACTATGCTATGGAACACTACAAAGCCACAAAACGAACAAAATTATTTCCTTTGCAGCAACATGGTTGGAGCTGGAGGACATTATCCTAAATGAACTAACTCAAAAACAAACAAACAAAAAAACAACTACTCCATATTCTCATTTATATCCAGGACCTAAATGGTCACAAAGATAGACATAATAGATACTAGGGACACCAATAAAAGGGGAGGTAGAAAGGGGAACTCGGGTTCGGGAATTATTTATTGGATACAATGTTCACTGCCTGAGGAATAGGCCACCTGAGACCCAATCCCCACCACGACACAGCAAGTCTGTGTAACACACATGTACCTGTACCCCCATTAAATCAAGATTGTATCTAGCAAGATACGAATTTTGTAAATATGTATATATGTGTATAATATTCTATTCTGTAAATCTAATTGTTTCGGTAAATCATAATGTTGTTGTCCTACTGATGAAGCATCAATGATGTTTATTGCTTTCAAATATTCACTATTAAAATCAATCCTACAATGAATGTTTTTATACACTAAAATAATAAATAAATAGATACTGTTTGAAAAACAATTTTTCTCCCAGCTAGTTATTTTTATGAGCAGAATTTATTCATACTGTTACTGTGGGTTTTTCTAGAATCAGTACGGTTGTGATCATCTGGAATAAAAACATAAAAGAAGTTACAGGAAGAAAAGTACCCATTGTCAGCATTAATTACAATATTATGTTCCATGAGAAAAGTAAAAAAGATTAGACTAGATTTCAATGCCCCAACATCAAGCAATTTTAACCACACTAGGAAAACTTGAGTGTGGAAAGGTGCTTGCTAGTGTTGGAAAAGACAAGTGAGTAAAATAATTAATTTTACAGAAACTATTATTAATTGTTCTTCTGAGTCAAATAACTCTTTGTCTGATGTCTGTTCTTCAGTTGCTTCTCCTTACCCACAAGGGCCATCCTAGACTTCAGTACAATGCACTTTCCAGCTCACCTCAAGATTTTGCATAACAAAAGTTTGATTATATCCCATGACATTTTCCTGTTCTTAATTTGATAACAAGATTTACTAGGAAAAGGTCAAAATGTATTCAGACCAATTTTCTTCTAATATGTCCACTTAGTTCAATAACATTAACATGCTTTGCATTTTTGCCAAATCAAGCTTTAAAAACAAAAATGGCTCTTGCCACAGCATTCCCCCTTCCAAAAAAAAAAAAAAAAAAAAAATTTAAGCTATCATAGGTAGCTCCAAGCATGCACTCATCTTTAAATGTATCCAGGAAAGATATGTCTAAGTTTTTATGCTCCAAAACTTTCAATAGTTCAAGTTGGCTCCTCAAATTTTTCTCTTTGCTTTGCTCTTGTGCCATAGCAATATAGAACTACTGTTTTTTTATTTTTTTGATCAAAGAGAATTAAAACATGGTAAGACCAACTTTATTCAAGACCATCACAATAGATATAAGGACCATAGCAATGGGATTTTGCACTGAGGGGAGAGCTTGAGATCAACTCCGAATACAGCACAGGTACATAAGGATTTATAGACAAGGAGAAAGGTGGGGGCTGGGGATTGGGGTCAATGGGTTTTACCTTGAAGTGAACCCACAAGTTGGCTCAGGGCCTAACAAAAATTTGGTCATCTGGAATAAAAACATAAAAGGTATGTTTGTTGCTACACCTGTCAGTGAGTATCCAGCTTCCTCCTTCCTGGTATGTGCTTCCATACTGCGTAAGTCCTGCAATTCAATTCCACTATGCGCATGTGACTTGAAGTTACAGAAAAAATAAATGCACAGCAATAGTCACTATTATCTTTAAAGAAATAGTATCCTCTCTCATAAACCTCTTCTCTGATTCTATATGCTAGCTAAAAGTAGTTGCTGAATAAAAGTTAGAGAACCTGTTTTTGGTCACTGCTAAACAAGTCTTGATAATGATGCTTTTAGAACCTCTCTTGAGAATGCCACCAATAATCCTGAACTTTGAGAATTCAACCAATATTCTAAGGTGTTATGAAAAAGTTTGCCATTTTGTTTTACTCCAAAGAAAGACTAAATCTATTAAAATGGGAAAACTGGCTTTTAAAAATATATTAGGACATTTGAAAAAAGACTTATCCAGAAAGCCATATACCACACATTTCAGAAAAAAAGCAGAAAGCTTAAGCACAATCTTTTCCATCAATGTCACTACAATTTAAAACTAATAGCCATACTAATGGAAAAAGCGGGCATTGGAAGTCAAAGGAAACAACCCAATATTTGTATTGACCTATTTATAAAATTTTGGTTGAATCCCTAACATAAGTATCATGACTGATGTAGACAAAGATTTTCCTGGTAAAATCCAATTCTTATTCACACACACCCACAGGCACATGCACAAAAATACAAAATATTTTGACATCAGATTCCACCTCAGAGACAAGCATCTACAATTGTTCATATCTGTAAAAGAGCTTCAAAGTGAGTCATGAGACAAAATTTAAAAAATAAAACCTGCATAACAGTGAAATGGGAAGAGGTAGAAAAACAGAGGTCAACTGTAACTGACACAAAAGAACACTTGCATAAAGTTAGAATACAGATTTAGGAGAAAATAGGAAGAAAATAAAATGGCATAAAATTTTATTAGTGGATGGAACAGTTATCGCATCTCAAATATAATTAGACATAACAGTTCCTTAGATTTGGATTTCTTACTTTGATAACATTAAGCTCCATTCACTGCCTGCCAAAAAGAGGAAAACAAATTGACTATTCCTACAGGGAAAAAAAGTGTCTACTGAAAAGAATGAAAATAATACCAAAATACATACTGTGCCCTGGCAGTTAAGATAGTTTTTCAAACTTATTTTGAAGAAGGTTTTTCTGAGATTGGAGCCCCCAGCATGCAGGATCGTCTGCCATTCTTGGGAGTTTTTCAGGAGGAGGAAGGAGAGATCAGCTGCTTCTCATTATCTGGCACCTGGCCTCTGCCACCACCTGCAGTGGTGGGCCTGGTACTGTCAGGGGGAACAGTGGAGAAGGTGCACAGGAAATCTGGAGCTGAGCCCCACTACTGGTGAGGAGACACTGACCACCACCATTTTCTTTGTCCTGGGATGGGTAGAGAATTCTATTGTTTCACCCAGCTCTATTCAGCCTTCAACCTGAGACCCAGAGTTGATCTCTGTACCTCTCTAGGATCAACCGTCACTGGCCCAGAGAGGAAACTTCAGGAGTGGATATGAGAGAGAGATGCCCCACCCCGACACTGGACCAGGCACAGAGATGTCTGATCCAACTGGGAGACTTGGCAGCAGCAGCAGCAGCAGATGAGTTGGGGTGAGTCCAGATCTGATTCATCCTCCTCTCCCAGTAATTCATGGATCATCTGACCCATGCTGAGAACAACTTGATCAGCCTGCACCGAGAGTGGAGGGGAGGGGCTGGAGATTGGAGCCCACTCCTTACCTGTGGCAGTATCCAAAAGTGGCCACAGTACTTGGGATATGCCAGTAAGCAGGAAAAAAAAAAAACAAAAAAACTAAAAATGGAAAGGAACCTCAAATTTGAGAAACAGCCACAGAGGGAGCTTTTTTTTTTAATTTCAGTTTTTTATTTTCTGTTTTTGTTTAGTTTTTATTTGTTTTGCTTTTTTTATAGCTTTTTTGTTTTTCTGTTTGTGTGTGGGTTTTTTTGAGGACAAGTGCATCATCAGATTTTTTTTCGTTTGTATGTTTGTTCATTTTTGTTTATTTGTTTGTTAGTTGGTGTGGCTGTCTGTTTTCTTTCTTCTTCTTCTCTTTCCTTTCTTTTTGTCTCCTGTCTTCCTTTTGTCTCCTTTCATCTCCCTTCTTCTTTTCTCCACTTTCTCTTTTTCTTATCTCATTTGCTTTTAGGAGGTATGCACACACCCCCACCACATGGACAGATAGTAAGGTGCAGGGAAGTGGTTTCCAAGGGGCCAGCACACCAGTCAGCAGATAATGTGATCTGTAAATAGCTCCTGAACCACAGCTCCCTCATCACACATTAATCAAATCTCAAAACTGCAAAAATCACAATCCCCTTTCCCCAGTCTGTATTCAAAATAAAACAAATCCAGAGAATCCACTTAAGGAAGCATAGAGGATTGAGCAAAAAGAAGTGGAAGCTGTCCCCCCTATCACTGAGCAATGAAATTAAAGAAGGGGGAATAAGAGGGAGAAAAACCATCACAAATGAAGAAGAACCAAAGAAAGAACACAGGTCTCATACAGACCACTGGGAAGACAGTACCTGAGAATACAGATTTTGGAACTCAAACAGTGAAGAACCTCAGAATGACTGGTCTCAAACCACGAACCCAGATATTAAGATAATAATAGAGAGAATGAATAGAAATGAGGAGAGACCAGAGGAAGGAATAAAGGAGCTGATTATTGAGATGATGGCAATAGAGAATAGAGTAAATGAAATAACCAGCTGACAAGCATGGAAAGGAGAATTAACCAAGCAGAAGAAAGAATTTCAGAGGTTGAGGACCAAAATATGGAACTAACCCAAACTGTTAAACACATAGAAAATAATCTTAAAATGACAGGAAAAAAAGCCTTCAAGAGATGTGCGATTATATCAAGAAGCCAAACTTTTGTTTAATTGGCATTCCTGATGCAGATAGAGAGATGGACCACTCTGAAATAGACATTCAGTGAAATTATCCAAGAAACTTCCCTCATCTCATCGAGATGTGACCATTCAAACACAAGATAGTCAGAGAACACCTGCAAGACATCAAAAGAGAGAACCAACTACTAGACACATAGTAATTTGCCTGCACAAAGTAGGTATAAAAGAAAAACTCATAAAGACAGTGAGGGGAAAGGTCAGACTACCTAATGGGGAAGACCTATTAGAATAGCAGCAGACTTATCTACAGAAACACTGCAGAATGGAGGAGACTGGAGTCCCATGTTCAAAGTTCTCAAAGACAATTCCAACCAAGAATTTCCTACCCATCTAAGCTAAGTTTCATCAGCAAGGGAGAATTAAAAAACTTCCCAGGCATTCAATCCCTATAGGTTTATGCCACCTCCAGACAAGCTTACAAAAACATTTAAGAAGTTATTAAGCACAAAAGAAAGGGGGAAAAAAAAAAAAAGAACGACCATGCTCTTTCCAAGAATGCAAGAAAAAGATTGAAAGCACACACATATATCAACCCTAAAGTTAAAGAAAACCAACAAACAAATAAACAAACAACAACAAACAGTATAAGAACCTCATGATAAGTATAAACTCTCACATCTCAATAATTAGCCTGAATATGAATGGACTAAATGCACCACTGAAAAACATAGGAAAACAAACTGATTTTAAAAAAAAAAAAAAAACTGATGCGACATCATCCTGTCTCCAAGAGACTCATCTTACCAGAATGGACACTCACAGACTCAAAGTTAGAAGATGGAAAACCAATTTTGGGGTGAACAAAACAAAAAAGAAAGCAGGAGTTGCCATCTTTACATTCTTTAAGCTATCAAAAATTTTAAAAGACACAGGAAGTCATTACATAATGATAAACGGTTTAATCCACCAACAAGAAATATTTATACTCAACATATATGCACCCAACATAGGAGTGCCAACTTTTATAAACCAGCTTCTAGGTAAACTAAAAAAAGATATTGACTGCAACAATGCAAAGAATTATATATCCCACTAGCAACCACAGATAGATCATCAAGGCAAAAAACCAACAAGCAGATCCAGAACCTCAACTTGATTACTGACCACATGGACTTAATAGATACATACAGAACACTCCACCCAACAACCATGGAATATACATCCTACTCAACACCACATAGAAAGTACTCCAAGATTGACCACATCCTTGCCATAAATCAAGCATAAACAAATTCCCTGACATCAAAATGCTGCCATGCCCCTTCTCAGACCACAATGGAATAAAAATAAATATCAATACCAACAAAGCTACCACAAAATCCAAGACATGGACACTAAACAGCATGATGCTGAACAACTCATGGGCCAACATGAAAATCAAAGCAGAAATCAAAAGGTTTCTGGAAATAAGTGAAAATAAAGACACATCTTCCCAAAATCTTTGGGATGTCATGAAAGCAATACTGAGAGGGGAATTCATTTCTTTACGAACATACATCAAAAAAATAGAAAACTCACAAATTAACAGCCAAACAAATCAGATAAGGGAGTTGGAAAGACAGACCACCAAAACCCTAACTTCAGCAAAAGAATCCAGATCACCAAAGTAAAAACCTAAATATGGGACATAGAAGATGAAAATATGATAGAAAAAAAATCAATGAAACAAAAAGCTGGTTCTTTGAAAGGATAAATAAAATTGATGGACCTCTAGACAGACTGACGAAGAAAAAGAGAGAAAAAGCCCAGATAAACGCAATCAGAAAGACAAAAGAGTAAATCAAAACAGAACCTGAAGAAATACAAAAACATCAGAGATTACTCTGGACATCTGTATGGAAACAAACTCAAAAGCCTAAACCGGTTTCCAACATCATTCCTCTCAGACTCAGAAACGACGATGCAGAAATTCACAAGGAAGCATAAGTGACCACGAACAGCCCAAAAAATCCTCAGTAAAGAAGTAAAGCAGAGATTTCTCACTTTCAGATATTAAATTTTATAAGGTAAACAATAATCAAAACAACCTGTTATTGCTAGAAGAAAGGGCATATAGATCAATGGAACAGGATAGTATTCCAGAAGCAAAACATCCATTTTTCAACCAACTCACCTTTGACAAAGTCTCCGCTAACAACCACTGGGGAGAGGAGAACTTATTCAGTAAATGGTGTTGGGAAAATTGGCTGACCACATGCAGAAGATTAAAACAAGATCCCTATCTATCTCCATACACAAAAATCAACTATAAATGGATCAAAGCCCTACATGTAAAACCTCAAACTACAAGAACCCTAGAAAATGCAGGAGACACGCTTAGGGAAATTGGAGCCGGCAACCAATTTCTAATCAAAACCCCTAATGCCCATGCCATAAGAGATAAGCTTGACCAGTGTGACCTCATCAACCTGAAAAGCTTCTGCAATGCAAAAGAAACCATCAAGGGAGTGAGGAGACAGCCTACAGAATGGACAAAAATATTTGCCTGCTATATATCTAACAAAGGCTAGCATCTTTGATCTGCAAGGAATTCAAACAAGCTGAATAGTAAAAAAAAAAAAAAAAAAAAAGCCTTATTAAAAAGTGGGCAAAAGTTATAAATAGACAATTCTCAAAAGAAGACATATATGAGTATCCAACAGATACATGAAAAAATGTTCAGCCTTACTAGTCATCAAAGAAATGCAAATTAAAACCACAGAGGCACCACCACCTAACTCCAGTCAGGATGTCCATCAGCAATAACTCAAAAACCGACAGATGCTGGAGAGGATGTGGAGAAAAGAGAACAATTCTACACTATGGGAGAGTAAACTAGCACAAACTCTGTGGAAAACAGTGTGGCAATTATTACAAGATTTAAAAATTGACCCTCTATATGACCCAGCAATTCCCCTTCTGGAAACATACCAGGAGGAACTCAAATCACTCTATAAAAAAGATACCTAGCTGGACTTGGTGGCTCAGCCTGTAATCCCGCGCCTTTGGGAGGCTGAGGTGAGTGGATTGCCTGAGCCCGCGGGTTTGAGACCCGCCTGGGCAGCCAGACCTCATCTCTACAATAAATCAAAAATCAGCCGGGCATGGTAGCGCATGCCTGTAATTCCGGCTACTTGGAAGGTTGAGGCGGAAGGATCGCCGGAGCCCAGCAGGTCGAGGCTGCGGTGGCCGGGAGCCGCCACTGCACTCCAGTCTGGGTGACAAAGTGAGACTCCAACTCAAAAAAAAAAAGATACCTGCACACACATGTATATTGCAGCACTATTAACAATAATAAAAACATAGAACCAACCATGTTGCCCATCAAAAGCAGACTGGTTTAAAAAATGTGGTACATATACATGATGGAATATTACACAGTCAAAAAGAAGGATACAATTATGTATTTCACAGCAACTTGGATGAACTTAGAGTCTGTAATACTTAGTGATTTATCACAGAAACAAATAACTAAGTACTACATGTTCTTACTTATAAGTGGACCCTGAACAAGTATCATAATACTGTTTAAAAAAAAAAAGGTATTGGCAGTAAAGGGAAACTGTCATGGGAGGGGGAGTATACTTCATCAATAAGGGTATCTGATCTAAAACCAGGTGAAGTGGAGACAAAAGTGAGGCCCAACCTTTACCAGTACAATGACTATTTGTATATCTAATCTTGAATTGTACCCATATCCTTAATATAAAAATGAAATAATAAAATGAAAAAGTTATTCTGAGTTCTAAAAATTTATTTTAAAATTATTTTTAAAACATAAGCATTTCAATAAACTGTTTTTTCTAAAATTAAGATTTAAATAATATTACAGGCTAGAAGTTTTGATATATATGTATATTCGTGCATATTTATTGTAAGATAGTGCCCATATTTATTTTTACATCTTGGTCCCTGGACATCTCAGACTCTATGTTACCAGAATAAAGTCTCTAGATTATCTTTAAAATGAAAAACAGGGAGTGGGGAGCTTAAGATGGCAGCCAGGAGGTCAGATTGTAAAAATCTCCATGGCGGCAAGTGACAATGAAGACTCTGCATGAGTAGACAGGAGCTGGTGGGAACGTGAAAGTCCATCTGAAGGGATACTTGGCTGCATGCACCTGGGTCCCCCCCTCTGAGGGCAACTGCAAGCCCCCACCACCCTGAAATTAAAATGTAGTTCCCAAGATTGTAGCAGAAATGTCTGCTGCCTGCAGGAATGTGCCTGAGAAAAAACTGCTGAATCCAGCTGATTCCCAGCACCTGGCACCCAGCGCACACCATCATCTGGCATATCAGACCCACTGGAGCACAGGATTTGATTATTGGAGATAGAGCGTCGGGGAAATCCAGAGAGGAATACATGCCTGGTGAAGAGCCGCCCACCGCAGTCATTTACCAGGCAGAGATTTGCATTGCTCCACCCAGCTCCACCACCCAGCCTCCAACTTGTTGCCTAAGCCACACTGACAAACTATTGCCCCAGGTGCTCTCTTACCATTGAAGTGGGAGAGACACCTAACAAGGCTCTGGAAGGGGCTGTGGAGGGAGCTCAGAGATCTAATTTCTGTGAATGGCAGATCAACTACTCAGGGCTGGATCATGGGCCAGAGGAAATATCCTAAGAGTACAAGCTTCAGAGGGACCTGACACATGCTGAGTTCTAGGTTCCCCAACCCCTACCCTGATCCAGCTGTGGGACAAAAAAGGTTGAGGAAGAACTCGAAAGAGATCAGTGGTGAGTCCTGGGCTGACCCAAACCCCCTCCTCCCCAGCAGTCCTCTGAATGTGATATCCACACAGCTGGGCCACAACTGAGGACAAACCCAGACGGAGCCTGGACATCAGTCGCAATAGGAGAACCTCATTCCAGGGTAGGCCTGGCTGGGGCAATCTCATGAGAGTACATACCTAGGGAAGAGACTATCCTGTACATCCCCAACAGAGATCTCCCTGACCATATGAGAGTGGGAGGGGAGGACTGCAGCCCCATCCACCTTCACTGCCACTCCTCCTTCCCTGGTTCATTCCCTGAGGAGAGAGAGTGAAAGAGGTGGCTCTGCAGGAGACATCTGACTAAAGGATCAATTACAGAGCCTGCCACAAGAGGACAGGTCTTTTTGTCTTTGTTTTTGTTTTTTGTTTTGCTCTGCCTTGATTTTTTTCAAATTTTCAATTATTTTTTTAATTTTAAAAATTTTCTGTTAGTTCATCTATTTTAAAAATATTTTTCCTTTGTGCATAAATGTATATGTAAGGTTTTTACCTGTATCCCCTCCTAAATTTTTTTCCCTTTTCTTTCTCCATTTCTTTCTGCTTTTATTTGTCATTCTCTGTTTATGTATGTATGTGAATGATTGAGTGTTCATTTTTTGATTTTGTTGTTGGTTTTTGTTCTTTTGTTCTTCTGGGGATTTTTTTTATATTCATTTTTTATAATTTAAGGGATGTGCCAATATATGTGTGCGAGTTCCACCTGAATTCCCCCCTTTTTCTCTCTCTCTCTCTTTTCTTATTCTCCCCCTTCAGTCTTTTTTTCTTTCTTCTCTATTCACTTTGTACTAGGCATGTGTGTGTGTGTGTGTGTGTGTGTGTGTGTGTGTGTGTGCGTTTAGTTTTATTGGGGTTTTTTGTTGTTTGTTTCATCTTGCTTTGTTGTTATTGCAGATTGTTTTGTAGTGTGAGTTGATTTCTGCTTTGTATCATCATATAGAGTGGTGATGGGGAGTGGATCTCAGGGAAAACATACCACAATAAGTGAACATTTTAATTTGCAAGTAGCATCTGTCTCCTAGCACCCCATCCCCCACTTTACTCAGATTTCAAAAACTACAAGAGACAGCAAAGCTTCACACCCACCAACCTATTTCAAAATAGAACAAATCCAGAGCCCAGATTGGGGAAGAATAGAAGACTGAGCAAACATCAGAAGGGAAAGCCTCCCCCACTGACACTGAATAAGAGAACTAAAGAAAAAAACGAGATATGTCACAAATGAGAAAAAGTCAAAGAAAGACCTCAGGCAATTTCAAATCTACCAAAGACAAAACTCCTAAAAAATCAGACCTTGGTGCCCAAACAATGGAAGTCACTAATGACTGGCCCCAGAATATGACAGGGATCAAGAAACAGTTGGAAAGAGTGAATAAGACTCAAGAAAGACAAGGTGCAACACTGAAAGAACTTGTAACAGAGATTCTGGCAATAAAAAATTTCATCCAGGAAATAAATAACAAGATGACAAGCATGGAAAGCAGAATTAATCTAGCTGAAGAAAGAATCTCAGAACTTGAAGGCCAGATCATGGAATTAACCTGATCTATAAAAAACATAGAAAGAAGACTCAGAAAGAAAGGACAAAGCCTATAAGAGAGGTGTGATTATAACAAGAGGCCAAAACTACACCTAATTGGTATCCCAGAAGAAATGGAAAATGAGAAGAACCTGGAACAAGTATTCCAGGAAGTAACCCAAGAAAACTTTCCCCATCTCACCAGAGATGTGACCAGTCAAGCACAAGAGAGACAGAGAAACACCACAAGACATCAAATGAAAAGACCAACCCCTAGATACATTGTATTCACCTACACAAAGTAGACACAAAGGAAAAATCCTAAAGGCAGCAAGAGAGAAAGGTTAGACAACCTACCTGGGAAAACCAATCAGAATAGAAGCAGACCTACCAGCGGAAACACTACAAGCAAGAAGGGCCCTATATTCAAAGTCCTCATAGAAAAGCAAGTTCAACCAAGAATTTCCTATCCAGCCAAGCTCAGCTTCATCAGTGATGGAGAATTAAAATCCTTCCCAGATATCAAATCCCTAAGAGATTTTGCAGCTTCCAGACCAGCTCTACAGGAAACACTTAAAAAGGTATTAAGCACAGAAGAACGGGAAAAAAGGAATCACCACACACTTCCCAAGAGAACAGCAGAACACAGAATCAACAGAGAATACAGAGCAACAAGGAACTTGAAAACACACGCATACAGTAACCCCAAAGCCAAAAGAAAACAAGCAAGCAAAGAAAAAACTTTAGAAGAACCTTAAAACAGGGATAAGCAATCACATTCCAATAAAGAACCTCAATGTGAATGAACTAAATGCACCACTGAAAAGACAGAATGGAGGACTGGATAAGAAATCATGACCCCATCATTTGCTGCATCCAGGAGACTCATCTCACTACAAGGAATGCACACAGACTCAATGTTAAAGGATGGAAAATTAGTTTCCAGACAAATGGATCACAAAAGATGGCAGGAATTACAATCTTAATATCAGACAAAACAACCTTTAAGCTATGAAAAATTTAAAAAGATGCAAAAGGACACTACATAATGATAAAAGGTGCAATCCATCAACAAGAAATATTCATTCTAAATATATATGCATCCAACACAGGAGCACAAACCTTTATAAAGCAACTACTAAATAAACTAAAACAAATATTGACTCTAACACTATGATAGCAGGGGACTTGAATACCCCACTAATAGTCATAGGTAGATCATCAAAGATAAGAATCATGAGGAGGTCCAGAACCTAAATTTGACACTTGACCAAATGGACTTAGTAGATACCTACAGATTATTCCACCCAACAAACACAGAATATACATTCTACTCATCACCACAGGAACATACTCCAAGATGGATCACATCCTTGGCGATAAATCAAGCATAAACAAGTTCCATAAGGTTGAAATATTGCAATGCACATTTTCAGACCACAGTGGAATAAAAATAAATATCAAAACCAACAACATTTCCCAAAGCCCAAAAAGACATGGACGCTAAACAGCATGATGCTGAACAACAAATGGGTCAACACTGAAATCAGAGAATAAATTAAAAGATTCTGGGAAACAAATGAAAATGAAGAAATACCTTACCAAAACCTCTGGGATGCCATGAAATCAGTTCTAAGAGGGGAATTTATAACTCTATGAACACACATCAAGAAAATGGAGAGATCACAAGTGAAGAGCCTAACAAATCACCAAAGGGAGCTGGAAAGAGAAGACCACCAAAACCCCAACTTCAGCAGAAGAATCCAAATCACAAAAATAAGAGCCCAAATATGGGACATAAAAGACAAAAATATTATAGAAAACATTAACAAAACAAAAACCTGGTTCTTTGAAAGAATTAACAGGATTGATGGGCCCCTAGCCAGAATGATCAAGAAAAAGAGAGAAAAGGCCCAAATAAACACATTCTGAAATACAAAAGATCAAATCACAACTGACCCCAAAGAAATACAAAGGATTATCAGAGATTACTATGGACACCTATATGGAAACAAATTTGATAACCTAGATGAAATGGAGAACTTTCTGACATCACACAACCTCCCCATGTTAAAATAAGAAGATATTGAAACACTAAATAGACCAATAACAACCCAGGAAATTGACTCTGTCATACGAAAATTACCCACTAAAAAAACCCTGGACCAGATGACTTTCCAACAGAATTCTACAAAACGTACAAGGAGGAGCTTATACCAATCCCACTGAAAGTATTCCAGGCAAATCAGAAAGATGGAATTCTTCCCAAATCATTTTATGAATCTAGCATTACACTGATACCCAAACCGGGTAAAGATGCAACAAAGAAAGAGAACTAGAAGCCAATATCCCTTATAAACATAGATGCAAAAATTCTCAACAAGATTCTAGCAAATTGGAACCAAAAACACATCTCAAAAATCATACAACCTGACCAAGTAAGCCTCATCCCCAGGATGCAGGGCTGGTTCAACATTCACAAGCCCATAAATGTAATTAAATACATCAATAGATGTAAAAACAAGAACCACATGATTATCTCATTAGATGCAGAAAACGCTTTTGATGAAATCCAGTATCCTTCTTGATAAAAACCCTCAAACACCTAGGTATAGAAGGAACATACATCAAAATAGTAAGTGCCATCTACGACAAACCCACAGCTAATATATTGCTAAATGGACAGAAACTAGAAACATTTCCCCTGAAAACTGGAACAGGACAAGTCTCCCCGCTCTCACCCCTCTTCTCCAATATTGTGTTCGATGTCCTAGCTTGGGCAATTAGACAAGAGAAGGAAATGAGGTATATCCAAATTGGAAAAGTGGAAGTAAAGTCCTATACCTTGAAAATCCAAGAGAATCTGTCAAAAACCTGTTTGCATTGATAAAAGACTTTGGCAAAGTCTCAGGGTACAAAATAAATGTGCAAAAGACCGTTGCATTCTTATACACCAACAATAAGCAGGCAGAGACCCAAATAAAAAGCACCATCCCATTCACAATAGTCACAAAAAAAACGAACTACCTCGGCATCTTCCTAACTAAAGAAGTGAAAGACCTTTACAATGAGAACTACAAAACACTGCTCAAAGAATTCCAAAAAGACACAAGCAAATGGAAAAATATTTCATGCTCATGGATAAGAAGAATCAACATTGTTAAGATGTCCATCCTACCAAAGGCAATCTACAGATTCAACGCAATACCCATTAAGTTACCAACATCATTCTTCTCAGACCTGGAAATGACAATACAGAAATTCATATGGAAACATAAACGACCATGAATAGCCCAAATAATCCTTTGCAAGAGGAACAAAGCAGGAGGTATCATACTTCCAGACTTCAAACTTTACTATAAGGCTACAGTAATCAAAACAGTCTGGTATTGGTACAAGAACAGGCACATAGACCAATGGAACAGGATAGAGATTCCAGAAACAAAGCCCCAATTCCTCAACCAACTCATCTTTGACAAAGTCTCCAACAACAACCACTGGGAGAGGAGAACCTATTCAGTAAATGGTGCTGGGAAAACTGGCTGACCACATGCAGAAATTGAAACCGGATACCTACCTATCAACATACACAAAAATTAACTCTAAATGGATCAAAGACCTAAACATAAAACCTCAAACTATAAGAATCTTCGAAAGCGCAAGAAACACCCTATGGAAATTGGAACTGGCAACAAATTCTTATTCAGAACCCTAAAGGCCAATACCTTCAGAAATAAGATAGACAAGTGGGACCTCATCAAATTAATGAGTTTCTGCAAAGCAAAAGAAACCATCAAGAGAGCAGGAAGACAGCCCACAGAATGGGAAAAAAATGTTTGCCAACTGGATATCTGACAAAGGCCTAACATCTAGGATCTATAAGGAACCCAAACATGCTGAAAGGAAAAAAACAAACAGTCCCATTAAAGAGTGGGCAAAAGATATGAATAGACACTTCTCAAAAGAAGATATACAGGCAGCCAATAGACACATGAAAAAGTGGTCAGCCTCACTCATCATCAGAGAAATGCAAATCAAACCCACATTGAGATACCAACTAACCCCTGTAAGAATGGCCATCATTAATAAAACAAACAACAACAGAAGCTGGACAGGATGTGGAGAAAAAGGACCGCTTTTACACTGCTGGTGGGAATGCAGACTAGTACAACCTCTTTGGAAGACAGTGTGGCGATTTCTGAAAGAACTAGAAATTGACCTTCCATATGACCCAGCAATTCCCCTATCTGGAATATACCCAGAGGAATTCAAATTATTCTACTAAAAAGATGCCTGCACATGTATGTTTGTTGTAGCTCTATTCACTATAGCAAAAACATGGAACCAACCATGTTGCCCATCGAATCTGTACTGGATAAAAAAAATGTGGCACATAAGCACAATGGAATATTACGCAGCCATAAAGAAGGACAAATATATGGATTTTGCAGCAACTTGGATGGATTTGGAGTCTATTATACTTAGTGATTTATCACAGAAACAAAGAACTGAGTTCCATATGTTCTCACTCACAAGCTGAACTTGAACAATTATAATGCTATAAGAAAGTGATTGTCAGTAGTGGAAAACTTTTCAGGGGAGGAAAGGTGGAATTGGCCATTGAGGGAAACTGCTAGGGGAGGGAGGGGCATACCTCATCAACAAGGGTACCTGCATGATCAGTGTTTATATACCTAACCCTGAATTGTACCCCACATCTTTATATTAAATAAATTTTTTTAAAGATGAAAAAAAAAGAAAAACACTTTTGTAATAATCACCTGAAAGAATAGTCCGTTCAATCATCAATTCATCAAATATTTGTTGAGGACCAATTATAACGTGGTTATATCCTAAGCACTGGGAATTTAACAGTAATTAAAAACAAATGCTTCTTACTCCCAAGGTGCTCAGGATTTAGTGAGTAAAACAATTTTCACATAATCATACAAAATTATATACAAAATTACAAACTATAGTTATCACTACAAAAGAGAGTGGATTATATCACTAAAGCTATAATAGTAGGATTTGACATGATCATACCCATCATGGAAGCTTTCACAGAACAAATAACAACTGAACTGAGAACTATAGAAATAATAAATATTAAACAGAGAAAGTTGTGTTAGCACAAAATCTGCTTGTGTAAAGCTTCTGTCTCTGAAGGGACGTGGGATGTTTGAGAAACTGAAAGCCAGTAGGAAGCTGGAAAATATTTGACTGAGATTGGTTACATTATCAGATGCATATTTCCAAATGAGGAATCTGTTTTGTGATGTGTGAAGAATTGATTTCACAGGGCAAGATTAGATGAAGGATAGTGATCACAGCTCTAGAGCTTAGGAAATTGATAAATCATGTTTTGAAGAAGAGTCATTGAACAAAAGTGAATATTTTACTTTGTCATATAGGAAATACCCAGGGCAACACAGCTCATGGACAATGGTTTACCTACATGTATCGTATTAAAAAGAACAAGTATGTATTAAAAAGTATGTATTAAAAAGAACAAGTTTTCCTATGAATAAGGAAGGTAGATTCTTAAGCAATAGCATGTAATTAGAGAGGGAAGGACTCAGAGCAACAGATATGGCATAGGAAGCACCAAGTTTCTGGACTGACACCTAGAATAAAGTACAAATCAAGTGATGCAACTTGTATTGTGTGTCTCCAATATGACCCTAGTTTTTTTTTATTATCCACAAAACTCAGCATGTAGTCATAGTCATGGCAATAACTTATTACAGCAAAAAGATGAAACAAAATTTGAAAAGGGAAGAGGTATACAGATCCTATTATGGATTTAATATTTGTGTTCCTCTAAAATTTGAATCTTCAATGTGGTGGTGTTTGGAGGTGGGTCTTCTAAGAGATATTCAGGTTTGATAAGGGCATGAGGATGGGGTAGTGGTCCAATGGGATTGGTGCCCTTATAATGGGAGATACCAAAGAGTTCATCTCTCTCTCTCTCTCTCTCTCTCTCTCTCTCTCTCTCTCTCTCTCTCTCTATCCTGTGTGTGAAAACAACAAATAGGTAGCCATCCTCAAGCCAGGAAGAGAGGCCTTACCAGATCCCCACCATGTTGAAACCCTGATCTCAGATTTCTGATCTCCGGTGCTGACAGGAAATAAAATTCTACAGCTTAAGTCACCCAGCCTATGGTCTTCTGTGATGGCAGTCCAAGCTGACAAATACAAGGCCTTTCCAGAAGAAACCAGGTGCAAGTTTCCAAGAGTCCTCTCTTAATTGAGTTACACAGTATGTGCTTAATTCCCCAGCAATGAGCTGTGACAACACATGTAAAGCACTGTCTACCAGAAAAGCTCAATCAAGACTCAGTGCCCAGGGTTTTAACTGAGGTCTGTTTATGGAATCACCCTAGCCGAGTATGTTCCAAAATACCAGACTCTTAGATGGGAAACAGGTGTTTGGCATAAACCATATTGTTTGTACAAACAGGTTAGGGACAATAAACTATTCTTATTAGTTCTGGAAATGGAGGAAACCCCCTCTAAATCCCAGATGCCAGACATGAGCCAGTTTTGCAAGCAGGTATTTCCAAAGATAGCTGTTGCAGGCCTGCTATGTTAATTCTTTTCTACATATAGCCCAATATGGACTCTTCTAGGCACAGAGATCTAAAGAATTTTTTTTTTTTTTTTTTTTTAGTTAGAGTCTTACTTTGTCTCCCAGACTGGAGAGCAGTGGCCGCTCCCGGCCACCGCAGCCTCGACCTGCTGGGCTTCAGCAATTCTTCCACCTCAGCCTTCCAAGTAGCTGGAACTACAGGCACGCGCTACCACGCCCGGCTAATTTTTTATTTATTGTAGAGATGAGGTCTCACCAAGTTGCCCAGGCGGGTCTTGAACCCGCGGGCTCAGGCAATCCACTCACCTCAGCCTCCCAAAGCACTGGGATTACAGGCTGAGCCACAGAGCCCGGCTAAAATTTTTCAATGGAAGCAAAGTGAAGTTTGAAAAATGAAACATTTAGACAGTGCATTGAAGACAAGAAAAAAATTCCAGCATTAAATTTCTGAGAGCTTGAGAAATGTAGTTTATGTAAGCTTCCGCAACCTGGTCTTGTCTTGGTACCTGGGGTGAGAGCCAAGACTGCAACATTACCTGTACTTGACTGGTTACTGGCATTAGATGAAGAATTTGACAGCCTAGAAATTGCCAAGGAAACATATGTGGATTGTGAAGCCATCTGGCATAAGAAGTTAAAAAGAAATTTAGCTTTGTAATAATATGAAAATATTGTTTGCAGAAAGCAGTGCAGAGGGAAACTGGGGAACGTGGCTCAGAGAGCTAAACAATGATCAAGAACAGGTAGGTGGGACTCACTTCATTTAAAACTCAGTTATTTTTGCCTTATCCCCAAGCTTTCAAGGAACCTGTGATCTTCCCTCAAGAGTCTCCTTTGTAGCCAGGCTCGGTGGCTCAGCCTGTAATCCCGCACCTTTGGGAGACTGAGGTGAGTGGATTGCCTGAGTCCGCGGGTTCGAGACCCACCTGGGCAGCGAGACTTCATCTCTACAATAAATCAAAAAATCAGCCGGCATGGTAGCGCATGCCTGTAATTCCGGCTACTCAGAAGGTTGAGGCGGAAGGATCGCCAGAGCCCAGCAGGTCGAGGCTGTGGTGGCCGGGAGCAGCCACTGCATTCTAGTCTGGGTGACAGAGTGAGACTCTAACTCAAAAAAAAAAGTCTCCAATCAATTCAAGTGCAATAGGAGGAAACCATAGCCCATAAACACATCCCAACATTGCAGTGGCATAATTTTCACAAATCAATAGATACAACGGTGCGGTGACCGCTACCTGAGGCAGGAAACCACAGCCTCAGGACGTTTGGTGATGGAGATAGTGAATGAAGACCTGGGACAATGGAAAAGAAATCTTCTCTAATATAGGATTCTCTATTCTGCTGCATTCCAAACAAGGGAAACAATGTTGAGTTTGTTATTTTTGGTGGTGTTTGGAAATGGGTCTTCTAAGAGGTAATCGGGTTTGATAAGGGCATGAGCAAGGGATGGTGGTCTGATGGGATTAGTACCCTTATAATGGGAGATACCAAAGAGTGCATGTTTCTCTCTCTCTCTCTCTCTCTCTCTCCCCCCCCTCTTCTGTGTGATAGGTATCCTGTTTCATACTTCATCTCTTAATGACAGGAGATTTCTTTAACACTCATGCAAGAGTAAATGACAAATTTAGGAACAATTTTCATGTGGCATGTTAGTTATCAGCTTTGGCAACATAATAATGACTTATATCTACATGTCAATACACATAAATAAATTACATATATACATTTGCATGTATGATATGTATACTTTATGTATATGTATATACTTGTTGATATGCTGCATTGGAGAATGAAAAGTCTTGATATGGAAACTGCGAGTCATGGGTAGATATAAACTACCAGGCTGCTTTTATAAGATCAATTTTCATGTAATTATGTACCCACTCAAATCCTTATATATTAATAAAATGAAGCCAAGAAGCATAACTAGAACCAAAATCTAGTTGGAGTTATCAAGTGCTTATTCAACTACGTATAATCAGTCAACTAGAGGACTAGCTTCTAGAAAATCTCCTAGGTTTTTGGGCACTTATGTTTTGGAGGCACTTATGATAACAGCTATGGTTAGTTTAGCACTTGCTTTGACCTGCGAAGGTTGCATTTGGGAGTCAAACTTTGAGAAAATAGAGGTGGAAGCAACTGGAAATGCTCAGAGTAAGTGTCCGTACAATTGCTAGTTCAGGAATGGTGAATTCGTTCTACACACTGGTATTGAAAGTATAATGATCAAGTCTATGAGGAGGCTGGGCACAGTGGCTCACATCTGTATATCCCAGCCCTTTGGGAGGTCAAGACCAGAGGACTCATTGAGCCCAGGATTTCGAGACCAGCCTTGACAACATAGCGAGACCTCGTCTCCAAAACAAATTTTTTAAATTATCTGGATGTGGTGGTGCATGCCTATAGTTCCAACTATTTGGAAGAGTGAGGTGGAAAGATTGCCTGAGCTCAGGAGGTTGAGGCTGTGGTGAGCCATGATCGTGCCACTGCACTGAAGCCTGAGCAACACAGTAAGATCCTGACTCAAAAAAAAAAAGACACAATGAGTTTAAGGTGGACAAAGGAAAGAACAGTTTGATTATTTAAATGGAGGCCCCCAAATACAGACATAGATATACATATAGGTACATGGATATGTATATCCCAAAGTATTGTCAATAAATAAAAATACTCAAGTACTTATACCATTGGTTAACTTGGAATTGGAATTGGAATGGGTTAACAAAATAAAAATTTATGCAGACAAATATTGTTACATTCTCAGATAAAAATTGAGAAATACTTGGGGTTTATGTTTTGCTATCTTTGTAGATTTTACATATAATAAAAGGAATTTTAAAAAGGAATAAAAAAAGAAAATAATGGTTTTTCCAAAATATATTCTTTAGAACTATAACTTCCTTGAGGCTAGTTAATAGGCATCACCTAAGCATAGAAATAGATGCTATGTTTAAATATATGGAAAACACTAGGTCAAACAATTACACAGGTTTCCTTGGTACAGATATGGAAAGAGCTATAAATATATTATTGTGTATAAAATCAGCAAATAATAACTGAAGCTTTATTTTTCAAAATGAAATCTGATATAGAGAACACTAATAAGCTGCAGAAGACATTTGGAAGAATGCTAGTCTTGGAACAGTTTCTCAGCCTTTTAATACATAGAATATGTTCTTTTTAGAGCACTGTTGTATAATAAAAACTTTGTTTGGTTTGCAGTTGGTTTCTAACATAGAGCACCAAAAGCCCTTGGAATTTTCTAAGTGATAGGAGTGTCTTTGTTATTCCTAAGAAGTCCCTTCAGACCATATCTGCGTTTATGCTATTAATAAAAAGTTGACTCTTAATGGAGCTTCAAGATGAGGTCTGGTCACCAGAAAAACTAAACACATGATTAGAGAATTGAACATTTTAGCCCTACCATCTGACCTTTGGAAGGAAGAGGAGTTCAGGGTACTGGGTTATAAAAACTCTTGAATTGCAAGATTTGGAGGGCTCCAAGGTTGATGGACACACCAATGTTCTAGGAAGGTGGCAAGCTTGCAGAAGGCATGGAAATTCTGTGCCAGAACCCACCTTCCATATATTGTTTTGTGCATATCTTCCATTTGATTTTTCTGAGTAAATTTCTCTTTGTAGATTTTACATATAATACTTGAATGAAAACTTTATTTGACTGTTCAATTAAAACCTAATCATTGTAAGTAGAGCACTTTCCCGTTCTGTGAGTCATTCTAGCTAATTATCAAGCCTGAGGAATGGGTTGTGGGAATCACCAAATCTGTAGTTGACTGGGCCGAAGCATTGGTAGCATAGGCCCATTTGCAGCTTTCATCTGAGGTGGGGGCAGTCTTGTGGAACTGAGCACTTTACCTGTGCATTAACTCCAGGAATTAGTGCCAGAATGGAATTGAGTTGTTGAACAGCCAGGTGGTGTTGTATAATTAAAGAACTGATTGTAGTAAAATGGCTTACATATTGTGTCAGGAAAAAAACCACACAAGCTTAGGGAAGCACAATAAAGAAACCGATACTGAAAAAAGTGACCAGCCTCAACCATATCCCATTGACATAACAGCTGAGAATGGTGGATCTCAGCTCTGCCTGCACAGAAGCAATTTTTTCCCAGGCTCCACTTCAGAAAGTGCTGCTTCTAATCTTAAATGTTATTTTCCCATAGACTATATCAAGAAAAGTGTATATTTTATAGTGTGCACAACTTGATAAGTTTTCATAAGCTAATTCACATAATCCAGTAACTAGTGTGTCTTTGAATTGTAGCATTTCTTTTATCTGTTCTGGCTCTGTGATCTGTACTGGATATTTGAAATGTGAAGATTGCTTTCCAGTCTGCGGTTTGACTCTTCACTCTCTTAATGTTGTTTTTTGTAAATGAAGCAATGTTCTTAATTCTAATGTGGTTTCATCATGTTTGCAAATTTTGGATCCTGTTTAAAAAATTATTGCCTATTTAGAGGTTAAAGTTACTCATCTATGTTTCTCTCTCAAGCCACAGCCCTCAAACCATGGTAATTTTTGTTTGTTGTTATTGAAGACAAGTATGGCTTTTTTTTTTTAAGATTTAAAATCCATCTGGATTTCATTTTTGTTTAGAGTATAATGTTGGGGTAAAAACATCATTGTCTGCTCCAAAGATAAAATATTGTTTCCTTCTCAAACTTTAGTTATTTTTTACATTTAGATCTGCAACCCATTTGAATTTTATTATTCTGTACAGTGTGAAGTAGGGGTAAAGAATATTCCTTTTTATAAATTAATGTATCTGTTGATAGCACAATTATTTTCCAATCTCATTGAAGTTCCACCATTGTATGAATTAGGTGATATTGTATGTTTTGGGGTACTCTTAGAACACATATCATATTCTGTTTTTCCCAAGTATTTTGTCAAAACAATGATGTTTTTATATAGCTTTATATCTTTATAGTAGAATTACATCTGATACTATAATATCTATCCATAGGTTTTTCCTTCTATTTTAAGATTACTTTGTCTTTTCTTGGTGATTTATAGTTCATATATATATATGAATTAATAATATTTGCCAACTTCTGAAAAAAAATTGTAATTATTTTGATTGGTTTTACCAATAACAAATAAATTTGAGAAGAACTAACATCTCTATAATACTCCAGAACATACACATGATATTTTTCTGGTCATCACCAACATCTTTCAATAATATTTTATAGACTTTAGTAGAACATCCTAATAAACCTCTGATTTATTTTTAGATATTCGATTAGTTTTTTGCTTTATAAATGGTATTGCTTCTTAAATTTCCAACTATGCTGTGTTGCTTCTGGTAGAAATAAAATAGATTTGTTTTATATTGACTTAGATTCAGTGATGGTTAGAAATGTATTAATTTGGTGAAATAAATTATGGGCTATTTTAGAGTTTCTGGCTGTCATACTATAGCTAAGAAAATGGTGAATTTATTTCTTTCTTTCCAAGCCTAATGCCCTTATAGTGCTCCCTTTTTTTCTTGTCTTAGTGCAATGTTTAGGTTTTCTGGTAGAAGACTAAAGTGGAAATGGTGAGTGTGCTAATATTCTTCCTCTTCTACTGAAAAAAAAGCTAAACTTTTTAAAAATCACTGGATATATACACATACTAGTATTTCTGTATATAACTATTATCATTTTAAAATTTTACTTTTCTCCTAGTTCACTAAGTATTTTTCATGAAGGAGTGTTGAATTTTAGACTAATGCTTAGTTTTGGCTTCTATTGATATTTTTTTTTCTTTCTTGAATGTTCTTGAAAGGATTTAGAATCACAGTTTTGTTAGCCTCAAAAAAGTAGTTAGGAAAGGTCACCTTCATTATTCTCTGCTTTGTACAATATTTCTTTCTTAAATGTTTGGAAGAATTCACTAGTCTTCACCATCTGCTGCTGGAGTTTTCTTGTGAGAACTCTTCTAAAATAACAAATTTAATTTCGTTGACAGATGCCTCACTACTGATATTGTATATGTCATTTCTTAATTTTGGTAAATTGTATCTATGAAATAATGTGTTCTTTTCACCAAATTATCAAATTCCTTTGCTTAGAGTTGTTTGTAATGTTCTTTTTTTATTTTTATGTATAGAGTTTGTATTTATGTCCCCATTTTTATTTTTGTGATTCTCTTTACTTCTTTTTCCCTTTTGATAAACTGTGTGACTACTCTTTCCAATTCAACCATTGCTTTTGTTACTTACTCTATTTTACATTATTTATTTTTGTTCTTACCTTTATTATTTCTTCTTTTCTGATGTGCTTCTTGAGATGGAAACTTGATTTTTTAAAATTTCTAATATTTGCTATTTCTCATATGTGCAGATAGGCTATAGGTTTACCCTTAAACATTGCTCTAGCTGAGTTCCACAAGTTTTGATCTGTCATATTTTATTAAAATTCAGTTAAATAACTTTATAGTTTTCATGTTGATTTCTTATTTGATCCATGGTACTTTTGGAAGTATATTTTTTAATTACCAGGAAGCAGACTTTTCTCTCGTTATGATATTGTTGCTGATTTCATCTTAATTCCATAATTAAAGAATATGTTTTAAATTATGTAAATATTTTAAATTTAGATGAAGCTTTGTTATAACCTATATTGCATGGTTGATTTTGATTAATCTCACACATATACCTGAGTAAAAGATCAATTATGTTGTTGGGTGTAGTGTCTTATGTTGTATACAGCAATTGTTTTAAGTATGTTGTGGTGTTCAAACATTTTTTTCCTTGTCTTTACTTATTTTTGAGTGACCTTCTATCAATTATGAAAAAAGACTCCAGATAATTAAAGTCAAAATCCTTCCAGGTAGGTTTCAGGCAAAGAATGTTTTAATATTGCCTCAGGTGATTCTAATTTTCAGGCAGCTTTGAGAAGCTTCAGTTGACAGATTAATGTCTTGGTCATTGATGTAATCCTCAAATAGATGACAATAATCCATTTAATGCACAAGTTTATACTAAACACATATCTCAGAATGTTCCACTGAATAATCCGTTGACACCGTTTTGTTGTTGTTGTTAATAGTAAGGCAGTTTTTGCAGTAAATGCAATAATATTTCTTTTGTAGACAAATATTATTTTACCTGTAGCATTACAGTATTTTATAAATGGATATGGTTATAGTAATAAGAAAGTATAATCATTCCATAAGTTTTATCTTAAAGGTTTTGCTATTTGGGAGGAAAAAAACAAATCAAATACAGTATTTTTCTTTGCTAATTATTCAATGCTTCACAAATTTATTTGGAATTCCTTATGGTGACTTATTTTTGTCACCAAATATTCTCAACTTATGTTTGGAAGTTGCAACTAGTCAATTTTTTTTAAGGAAGAACTAAACTTAAGGGCAATATAATCCCCAAATTAGATGTGACAAACATAGCCTAAAAATAAAATTTGGTCTTCAGGCAGTTTTTGACCTATGGAAGTTTTTTAATTGGTCAATATTTTTTAAATGTATGAAAGTTGAAATTATTTTAAATTATTAGAAATTCCCAACCTGGCCTACATAGCAAGAGTTTATTGCTACAAAAAAATTAGCCAGGCATGGTGGCACATGCCTATAGTCCTAGCTACTCAGATGGCTGAGATGGAAGGATCATGATCCAGGAGGTTAAGCCTGCAATGAGCCATAGTCATGCCACTGCTCTCCAGCCTGGGTGACAGAGTGAGGCCCCAATTGAAAGAAGAAAGAAAGGAATCCATTATTGTTTGATTTTGGAATCTTCACTATACCTTTTCCTAACTGATGTTCTTTTTTTTTTTCAGTTGGAGTCTCACTCTGTCACCCAGACTGGAGTGAAGTGGCTGCTCCCGGCCATTGCAGCCTTGCCTGCTGGGCTCTGGCAATCCTTCTGCCTCAGCCTTCCAAGTAGCTGGCACTACAGGCGCACACTTCCACGCCTGGCTAATTTTTGATTTATGGTAGAGATGAGGTCTCCCCAAGTTGCCCAGGCAGGTCTCGAACCCGCGGGCTCAGGCAATCCACTCACCTCAGCCTCTCAAAGGTGCAGGGATTACAGGCTGAGCCACCGAGCTGGGCTTCCTAACTGATGTTCTTACCTGTTAATATCCCGGTCAAGTCTGGCCTGCTATCCCCAGACAGGTTTCAAATGGAAGCCTGAGTAAAGGCAGCCTGAAGCCCTCCCTGTATGCTCTTCTTTGGCCATCTTGATAAGGTCATCATTTTCCTAGACTTTTTTCTTCCTAAGTTTGTTTCCTACAGAGTCTGCCAACCTTGATGAACCAAAGGGGGTGCAGAGTGTTTTCAGCTGGTGTTTACCAAGATGTTGTAAGTCAAAGCAGTAAGATATATACTGAGTTTGAAATTAGAAAACCCAGATACCAGTATTGTTTTCTACCTCTAACTAGTTGTAGAACCTAAGGTATACAGTTAGAATATATATATATAACAAAATCTTTCTGGGCTTCAGTTCACTTCTGTTAAATGCAAACAATAATACTCAAACCATTTTCTCACAGGGTAGTAGAGAAGTTGAAGCAAGACAATAAATGCAGAGATGCTTCTGCATACACAAATATCTCTAGAAATAAAAAGCTTATGTTATGGTAACAGACAAAAGAAACAGTTTGTTAATAATGCTATTCTCCCTTTCTCTGTTGTTACTCTTTTATGTGAAAAGAAGGAAGATGGGGAGGAAAGAAATTGGGAGCAAAAGACCTTGGCCACTTTTCTTCAAATAACAGAAAGTTCATTTATTTAACAGTTGAGCACTATTATGTCTTAGTCTGTTTGGGCTGGTACCATAGACTAGGTTCTTATGAACAACATCTATGTATTTATTATGATTCTGGAGACTGGGAAGTCCAAACATAGACCTGACCTGAGAGGTGGCCTGAAGGAAGGCTTCTCAGAGGGGATAGCCCGGAGGCAAGTCTCACCTGTCAGCAGCCATCCCAACATAAATATTAGTAAGCTCTCCTCACTGTCAAGCATGTCCCAGTTTGAACAAAAATATGGTCATGGGTGTATACCTATCTGTCCTGCACAGAGAGGAGATGGGGTGATGTGGTAATTCCAGAGCTCATTTGGTAGCTGTGAATTTCATTTATGAAACAAAATAAAGTTGAAGTGAGTGCCAAAAAAAAAGAAAAAAGAAGGAAGGAAGGAGAGAAGGAAAGAAGGAGAGAAGGAAGGAAGGAAGGAAGGAAGGAAAGAAAGAAGGAAGAGAAAGAAAGAAAGAAAGAGAGAAAGAGAGAGAGAGAGAAAGGAAGAAAGAAAGAAAGAGAGAGAGAAAGGAAGAAAGAAAGAAAGAGAGAGAGAAAGGAAGAAAGGAAGAAAGAAAGAGAGAGAGAGAAAGGAAGAAAGAAAGAGAGAAAGGAAGAAAGAAAGAAAGAGAGAGAGAGAAAGGAAGAAAGAAAGAAAGAAAGAAAGAGCGAGAGAGAGAGAAAGAGAAAGAAAGAGTGTGAGAGAGAGAAAGAAGGAAGAAAGAGAAACTTGACAAGACCAATGCCACAAGTTTCTCAGCACCCCATAGCCTGCCACCTGGAGCAAGCATCTGCATCATAGTGACTTTATCCACTGAAGTATCTTGCTTGGCAATGTAAATAGATATTTGCAAGCCCAGTCATAAATAAGTTCTATAATCTTAAGTATCCTAATTATCACCATTCATTCCACACGTTGTCAAGTGCAATGTATTTGGGGTGCTGATTGTGTGGAAAATAGTATAGATCAATCCCTGGCAGAGACCGTCAGGAACAACTTCAAATAACATGCAGAGAAGTTCACAACAAATTTGTTCAATCATGTGACTGGAGATATTTTGAACAAAGTTGTTAGTGGAATTTTTAATTAGATGGATATTAAAGTCAAGAAGTTTTAGTTTAAATAAAAGTGTATGCGTGTGTGCGTGTATGTATGTATGTATATTCACACATGCATGCACACAGATGAATGACATGTGAATAACAAAATTCTAGTAGGGAGTGACATGGTATAAGAAAAAAAGGGTAGCAATAGAAAATGGGCCTAGAGAAAGAATCTGAGATCTTACTCTTGCCCTCTAAGGAATCTTCCTTCCTTCCACAAGTTCCAGGTCTTGGGAGCAGAGAAGTAATAAAGAATTTCTTACAATGTGCAGCATGTGTATGTATTTTATGGGTTTCTTGAAATAAGCAGGGAGTTTAGTGTTTAAACCCAGAGTCGATTCCACATAGCATTTAATGCTAATAGAATTTAATGGTGGTTTTTGGAATGATAACTGTCAAAAAAGTTTGCCATTTAATGAAATCAGAATACATGTTTAGAAAGAACCTGTAGAGAAACTGACTTGATTGTAAACCTCTGAATGTGGAATCAGAAGTTATGGCATTCTGCCTAAAAATATTGCTAGTCCCAGTGTCTAAGAGAGGAATATATCTTCAGGTAGAAAGGAGTCTAGTAGCTGTGGAAGAATAGACAGTTATTCACATTATTTCTAAAATGAGAATAATAATTTGCTGTGGATTCTATTTCTTTTGTTAGATCCAGAGAAGGATAGAGGACAAAATAATTTAGACATATTTTAGAACTAAAAAAAAAAAAAAAAAAAAATCAGTTGCCTGATAAGTTGTTTGTAAATTCTGGAGTGTACTTTAATTGATCAAAACCGGGAAGCAATATTTTAAATACTAGCAACTCTATCTTTCATCAAGAAAAATTGATGAGACCAAGTCATGGTTTAAATGTAGTATAGAGAAAGAAACTTAATTGAAAAGAGCATAAAAACAGTGTAGATAACTAGGCAAAAGTTTGAAACATGGAAGAGATTTTTATTTTTGAACCTTATAGATAAAGAATAATTTCTTTTCTAACTCAATGCAATTCACTTTAGCTTCTAGGAAAAGAAACTATCAAAAATACATAGTACAATAACATTTGAAAAACACTACAGTTCATCTTTAGATAGCTGCATTAATTAAACTTAAAAATTCATTAAAATATGGAGTTTATTTTACCTTAATTTTATATAATTTACCAACATATCTAGATAGTAAACTTTTTTTTATAATCTTCTGACACTGTGTTTGCTCACCCAGATATTTTCTGGATGAACTATTGAAGGCCTCCATAGATGTCTGTATCTTATTCTTCACCTTCAGTCAAACTTGAAACTGTTTGAAAAAATAGAAAAACTTACACAGATGGCCTTGAAACTTAAATATATAATTGGAATTTCTCTTTCCCCCACTTAGGAAAAGAAAGAGTTCTGGTTGAAAGTGGGCATGGCTACTTATCTGTGACCCAATTTACATCTTTATTTCTAGTCCATTAACTTCTATGTAGTCAAAGGTTTAAAACTAGTCTAAAAAGACAAATAACATACTTTTAAGCTATAAAGAGAAATTACCAACTGACCTATCTTCTCATTTTAGGGCAATTATTTTTTAGGCTGCCTTATTTTGAACATTTTTATTGCTAAATAAATAATAAAAGCAATTATAAAATGAGTGATTATTGTAAGAAAAATAATTTGCTGCAATACAACCCCATTGTTATATGAAAGGTTTCAGTAGAGGGGACAAGATGGTGATGAAACTGGTCAAAATGTGTGAATCTCTGCATGGGTAAATGTGAATAAGGATGAATCTGTGTACATTTCTGTGAGCACGTGGGTGAGCAAATGTCCAACTGAAGGAAAATACGGAATCAAAAACCCAGAATTCCCCTGCAGAAACATCTGCAATTTACCTCTGTTTTGAATTTGGCACCCCCCATCCCCCCCCCCACATGCAGGAGCATCTGCCATTCTTGGGACATTTCTTGGGAAAAGGCCACAGAGATCAGCCACCTCTTGATACTTGGCACCTGGTCTGACATCACCACATGTGTCAATAGGTCAAGCACTGGCAGTGGGAATCATGGAAGCAGTTCCAGGAGGAAATCTGGAGCTAAGCTCTGCCAGAAGACATGGCTGACACAATTTACTTTGTCCTGGAACCTGGGCAGAGATATACTCCAGCTAACTTATTACAGTGCAGCCAGAATCCTGAGACCCACAGCCAACATATTACTAAATGGACAGAAATTGGAAACATTTCTCCTGAAAACCAGAACATGACAAGACTCAAAACTGGGGACTAGAATACCCCACTAATAACCCTAGATAGCCCATTGAGGCAAATATTTACACAAGGAGATCCAGAACTTTAGCTTGATGCTTGACCTAATGGACTAAATAGATACCTATAGAACACTCCACCCAACAACCATGGTATATACATTCTATTTATCATCACATGGAACATACTCCAATTCAACCACATCGTCAGCCATAAATCAATCACAAACAAATTCTATATGATTGAGGTACTATGGCTTCTGGGCAAGATGACAATGGAACAGGTTGAACTGTGAGCATCTCCACAAAAGAGGGTGTCCATAAAGATTCTCTACATGAGTGGGTGTGTGCCAGTGAATGCATGAAAGTTTGTCTGAGAGGAGACTTGGGTTCATGCACCCAGGGATCTCCTGAGGAGGTGACTGCAACCCACCATTACCCTCAGATTGGAGACCCAGGTGTAGAGGATTGCTGCTGTTATCAGGGCTCTCTTGAGAGGAGGCAGAGAGAGATACTGCCCCTTACCACCTGGCACCCACTCACAGCATCACCTGCGCACAACATCACCTGCAGACCTGGCACAAGCAGGAGAAACCATAGAGAAGGAGGGTCATGGAAATCTGGAATAAAGCTCTGAGACCAATGACAAGACATTGGTAGTCTCCATCTTCTCAGTCCTGGAACCCAGCAGAGACCTGCATTGCCCTGTCCAACTCCACCCAGCCTCCTTCTTGGGATTAAGAGGCTATCCTTTCCTTGGATTCAGAGAGACAGATGTTCCTCTCCCACACGGGAACAGGCACTGAAGTGTCAGATCTGAGTGGGAGACATGACAGCAGCAACAGAAGGTAGGATGAGTTCAGATCTGATTCATCCTTCTCCCACAGTAGTCCACAAGTCATTTGATACATGCTGAGAGCAACCATATTAGCCTGCCCTGAGAGTGGAGGGTAGGGGCTGGAGACCAGGGCTGCTCCTTAAGGCAAAGGGGGAAGCTGAAACGAACCCAGAGTTAAAGAAATGGCCACAGAATGAGTGTTTTTTCTCTTTTCTTCTTGCTTATTTTTGGTTTTAGTTTTTGCTTTTTTTCTTCTTTCTTTCTGTTTTTATTTATGTTTTGGTACTTGTTTTGTTTCTCTTATTTTAATATTGTTTTTGTAGACTTTCTGTTTGTGTATGGGTATTTTTGAAGGAAAGTACACCAACAGGGAGGTTTTTTGTTTGTAAGATTGTCTGTATGTTTTTGCCTTTTTTGTTTTTTCTGTCCTTGTTTGTTTCTATGATTATTAGCTAGGTGTTATGCCTGTCTGTTTTCCTTCCTCTTCTTCTTTCTCCACTTTCCTTTCATCTTCTTCCTACCTTTTCCCATTCTTTTCCCATTTATTATCTCATTTTGCTTTCAGGGCGCAAACAGACACCCTTACTGCATGGACAGATTGTAAGGCAGGGGGAAGTGGGTTCCAGAGGGCCCACACAACTGTCAGCAGATACTGGGATCTACAGATAGCTTTTGAATCAGCTCTCCCTTTAATTAAATCTCAAAACTACAGAAAGAACAGGCCCCCAGAATTGAATAAAACCAGAGGATCTACATGAGGAAGAATAGGAGATTGAGCAAAAAGCAATGAAAACTATCCCTACTACCACTGAACAACAAAATTAAAGAAGAGGTCAAAAAAAAAGTGGGGGTGGGAGGGAAGAAAATCTACACAAATGAAGAAAAGCCAAAGGAAGAATATGAATGTCACACAGACCCCTGGGACGTCAGTCACTGAGAATACAGATTCAAGAACTGAAACAATGAAGAGTCCCCAGAATGACTGATCCCAAATTACAAACACAGATATCAAGATATTAATACAGAGAATACACAGAAATAAGAAGAGACAGGAGGAAAGAACGAAGGAGTTGATAACTGAGACAATAGCAATAACAAATACAGTGAATGAAATAAATAAACCAATAATCATGGAAAGCAGAATTAACCAAGCATAAGAAAGAATTTCAGAGCTTGAGGATCAAAATATGAAACTAACCTGAACTGTTAAAAACATAGAAAAGAAGCTTAAAAAGACAGAATAAAACCTCCAAGAGATGAGTGATTATTTCAAGAGGCTGGACCTAAGATTAATTGAAATCCCTGAGGCAGATAGGGAGACAGATATCATCCTGGAACAAACATTCCATGAAATTATTCAAGAAAACTTCCCTCATCTCATCAGTGACATGATCATTCAAACACAAGATACTCAGAGAACCCCTGCAAGACAACAAATGAGAAGACCAACTCTTTGACACAGAGTAATTTGTCTACACAAATTAGGTATAAAAGAAAAAATCCTAAAGGCAGCAAGAAAGAAAGGTCACACTACCTACCAGGTAAGACCAATTGGAATGGTGACAGACTTATTTACAGAAACACTTCAGGCTAAGAGAGATTGGAGCACAATCTTCAAAGTTCACAAAGATAGACCATTTCAACCAAGAATTTCCTACCCAGCTAAGCTAAGTTTCATCAGTGATGAAGAATTAGAATCCCTGCCAGACATTCAATCCCTAAGAGTTTGTGCTGGACAACCTCCTTGGGTCCCCTCCCACTATGGGAGCTTTTCTGTCCTCTCAATAAATTCTGTTTTCTCACTTAAAACAGAAGAGTTCATGCTGCTTCCAGAACAGCTCTGCAAGAAACACTTTAAAAAGTATTAAACACAAAAGAAAGGAAAGAAAGAATGACAATGCTCTTCCCAAGAATACAGGAAAAAGATTAAAAACACACATGAATCAACCCAAATCAAAAGAAAGACAAACAAATAAATAAACAAACAACAGCAACAATAACAAACTCTATAAGAACCTCATGACAGGGATAAATTCCAACATCTCAATAATTAACCTGAATGTGAATGGATTAAATGCCCCACTGAAAAGACATAGAAGGCCAAACTGAATATAATATCATGAGGCAATAATATATTGTGTCCAAGAGACTCATCTCTCTAGAAAGGACAATCACAGACTCAAAAAGGATGTGAAACAAAATTTTAGGCTAACAGAACACAAAAGAAAGAAGGAGTTGCAAACTTAAATCATATAAAATACCCTTTAAGCTATCAAAAATTTAAAAAGATATGGAAGGCCACTACATAATGATAAAAGGTTAAATCCATCAACAAGAGACATCTACCCTAAACATATATGCACCCAACATAGGAGTACCAACTTTCATAAAGCAGCTTCTAGGTAAACTAGAAAAAGATATTGACTCTATACTATCATAGCTAACACTAACAACCCTAGACAGATTATCAAGACAAAAGATGTAAAGGAGATCTGGAACCTCAATATGATGCTTGACCAAATGGACTTAATTGACACTTACAGAACATTCCACTCAACAACCACAGAATATACATTCTACTCATCACCACATGGAACTTGCTCTAAGATTGACCACATCTTCGACCATAAATCAAATATAAATAAATGCCATAAGACTGAAATTCTGTCATGTACCTTCTCCAACCACAGTGGAATAAAAATAAATATCAACACCAACAAAGTTCCCCCAAAACCTATAAGACATGGACACCAAACAGCATGATGCATAATAACCCCTGTGCCAACACAGAAATCAAAATAGAGATTCAAAGATACATGGAAACAAACAAAAATGAAGAAATATCTTACCAAAATCTCTGGGATGCCATGAAAACAGTACTAAGAGGAGAACTGATATTTCTATGAACACATATGAAGAAAATGGAAGAATCACAAGTTAAGAACCTAACAAATCATGTAATGAAGGTGGAAAAGCAAGACCACAAAAAATCTAACTTTAGCAGAAGAATCCAGATCACCAAAATAAAATCCCAAAGTTGAGACATAGAAGAAAAAATACAATACAAAAGTTCAGTGAAACTAAAAACTGGTTTTTTGAAAGGATAAACAAGATAGATGGTCCCCTCGCTAATCTGATCAAGAAAAAGAGAGAAAAAGCCCAACTAAACACAATCAGAATTCAAAAGATCAAGTCACAACTGACCCTGAAAAAATACAAAATATTATCAGAGATTACTATGTAGACATGTTTAGAAAGAAACTGGAAAACCTAAATGAAATGGAGGACTTTCTTACTTCAAACAACCTCCCCAGATTGAAACAAGAAGAAATCGAGACCCTAAATAGGCCAATAACAACGCAGGAAATTGACTATGTCGTAAGAAAGCTACCTACAAAAGAAAACCCTGGACCAGGTTGCTTTCCAGCAGAATTCGACAAAACATACAAGGAGGAGCTGATAGCAATCCTCTTGAAAGCAATACAGGCAATTAAGAAAGATGGAACTCTCCCCAAATCATTTTAGGATGCTAACATCACATTGATACCCAAACTGGGTAACGATCTCCAACAAAGAAAGAGAACTATAGGCCAATATCCTTGATGAACATAGATTCTAAAATTCTCAACCAATAATACATCCCAAAATCATCCACCAAGATGAAGTTGACTTCAATCTCTTGATGCAGGACTGGTTCAACATCCACAAGACCATAAACATATTGAACACATCAACAGATGTAAATACAAAAAACACATGATTATATCATTAGATGCAGAAAAAGATTTTGATAAAATCCAGCAATGCTTCCTAATAAAAACACTTGAACATCTAGGTATAGATGGAACATACCTCAAAATAGTAAGAGCCATCTACAAAAGACCCCACAGCCAACATTTTGCTAAACAGACAGTTATTGGAATCATTTCCCCTGAAAACTGGAAGAAGATAGGGATGTTCATTCTCACCTCTCCTGTTCAACATAGTGTTGGAAGGCCAAGCTAGAGCAATCAGACAAGAAAAGGAAATCAGGAATATCCAAACAGGAAAAGAGGAAGTTCCGTTATCCCTCTTTGCAGATGACATGATTCTATACCTCAAAAACCCAAAAGAATCTGTCAAAAACCTCCTTGCACTGATAAAGAACATTGACAAAATCTCAGAGTACAAAACATCCAAAAATCATTTGCATTCCTATACACCAACAATAAACAAACAGAAAACTAAATAAGAACCATAATCTCATTGACAATCACCACAGAAAAATGAAATACTTTGACATCTTCCTAACCAGAGAAGTCAAAGACCTTTACAACAAAAACTACAAAACATTGCTCAAAGAAATCAAAGATGATGCAAGCAAAACAAATGGAAAAATATTCCATGCTTATGTAATGGAAGAATCAGCATTGTTAAGATGCTCATGCTACCCAACGCAGTCTACAGATTTAATACAATACCCATTAAATTACCAGCAGCATTCTCCTCAGACCTAGAAATTACAATACAGTAATTCATATGGACACATAAAGGACTACAAATCGCCAAACAATGCTCAGGGAAAAAAAAAAAATCAGGAGGCGTCACACTTCCAGATTTTAAGCTTTATTATAAAGCTACAATAATCAAAACAGCCTGGTGTTGCTACAAGAACACATATACATCAATGGAACAGAATAGACATTCCAGAAGTAAAACCTCAATATCTCAACCAATTTATCTTAGACAAATCCTCCACCAACCACTGGGGAGAGGAGAACCTATTCCGTAAACGGTGCAGGATAACTGGCTGACCACATGCAGAAGGTTAAAACATGACACCTACCTATCTCCATGCACAAAAATCAACTCTAAGTGGATCAGAGACCTAAAAATAAGACCTCAAACTATAAGAACCTTAGAAAATGCAGGAGACATCCTTGTGGAAATTGGAACTGGAAAACAATTCCGGATCAAAACCCCAAGTTCCCATGTCATAAGAGGTAAGATAGACTCGTGGAACCTCTTCAAACTGATGAGCTTTTGAAAAGCCAAAGAAACCATTATGAGAGTGGGGAGACAGCCCACAGACTAGGAAAAGTATTTACCAAGTGCATACCTGATGAAGACCTAACATCTAGGATCTACAAGGAACTCAAATGTGCCAAAAAGAAAAAATCAAAGCTCCATTACAAAGTGGACCAAAGATATGAATAGACACTTCTCAAAAGAAGGCATATAAGCAGTCAGCAGATACATGAAAAAGGGCTCAGCCTCACTAGTCATCAAAGAAATGCAAATTAAAACCACACAGAAATACCACCCAACTCCGGTCAGGATGGCCATCATCAATAACTCAAAAAACAACAGATGCTGGAGAGAATGTGATGAAAGGGAACACTTCTACACTGTTGGTGGGAGTGTAAACTAGTACAGTCTCTGTAGAAAACAGTGTGGCAATTCCAAAAAGATCTAAAAATTGTCATCCCATATGACCTTACAATCCAACTACTGGGAATATACCTGGAGGAACTCAAATCACTCTCTGAAAAAGATATCTGCACATGCACAGTTATTGCAGCATTTTTCACAATAACAAAATCATGGAACTAATCGTGATGCCCATCAAAAGAGGACTGGATTAAAAAAATGTGGGACACATGATGGACTATTATACAGCCATAAAGAAGGACAAAATTATAAACTTTACCACAACTTGCATGATTTAGAGGCTATAATACTGAGTGATCTATCACAGAAATAAAGAACTGGGCATCACATATTCTCACTTATAAGTGAACCTTGAACAACTGTCACAATATTATAAGAAAGAGATTGGCCTAAGTGGGAAACTGCCAGGGGAGGTTGGGGGCAGGATTGAAAGTGGTGGGAAACTACTTGGGAGGACATACCTCATCAACAAATATACCTGCATAATGAACATTTGTATACCTAATCCTGAATTGTACACCACATATTTAAAATAACTTTTTAAAATAAATAAATGAAAAAATAAAATACTACAATGCACCTTCTCAGACCACAGTGGGATAAAAATGAATATTACTACCAACAAAATTCCCCAAAACCCCACAGACATGGACACTAAACAGCACAAAACTGAACAACTTCTGAGTCAACACAGAAATTAAATGATTCCTGGGGAAAAAAATAAAAATATAGACACATCTTACCAAAACCTCTGAGATGCCATGAAATTAGTACTAAGAGGAGAATTTATATCTCTATGAACACACATCAACAAAATAGAAAGATCACAAGTCAGTAACCTAAAAAATCACCTAAGAAAGATGAAAAAGCAAGACCACCAAAGCCCTAAATTCAGCAAAGAATAGTTTTATCTCATTTATTAGTTGCTTTATAAATCTAGGTGTTCCTTTGTTGTGTGCATATATATTTTGGATGGATATTTCTTGTTGATTAATTGAAACTTTTATCTTTATGTTGTGTACTTTCATATGTTTTTAAATTTTTGATAGCTTGAAGTTTTTGTCTGATTTAAAATCACCATTCCTGTCTTCTTTTGTTTTCTGTGCACCTGAAAGTTTTGTTTTCATCCTTTAAATTTGTGTCTGTGTGTGTCTTTGTAGTGAGATGAGTTTCCTGAAGGAAGCATATTATTGGGTCATGCTTTATTTTCCAATTTGCCATTCTATGACTTTACAGTGGCACATTTATTCCATTCACATTCAGGCTGATTATTGAAATGTAAGAGTCTACCTTCATCATGAGGCTCTTATAAATTTGGGTTTTGTTTTTTTTTTTAAACTTTGTTTGGGTACATGTGTGTTTTTTCATGATGTATTCCCTGTGTTTTCCTGTGCTCTTGGGAAGTGGTCATTCTTTTTTTTTTTTTCTTCTGTACTTAATACCATCTTAAACATCTGCTGTAAAGCTGGTCTGGAAGCAGCATAATCTCTTAGGAACTGAAAGTCTGAGAAGGACTTTAATTCTTCATCTTCACTGATTTAGCTTAGCTCAGCTGGGTAGGAATTTCTTAGTTGAAATTGTTTATCTTTGAGAACTTTCAAGATCGGAGTCCAGTCCCTTTTAGTTTGTAATGTATCTGTAGACAAGAGAAGAATATCAAGGTTATTCAAATGGGAAAAGAGGAAGTCAAGTTATCCCTCTTTGTAGATGATATGATCCTATAACTAGAAAATCCAAGGGAGTCTGTCAAAAATCTCTTTGCACTGATAAAGGATATTGACAAAGTCTCAGGGCATAAAATGAATGTGAACAAAACAGATGCCTTTTTATACACAAACAAAAAGCAGAGAACCAAATAAAAAACCCAGTCCCATTCACAATAGTAACAAAAAAGAAATACCTTGGCATCATCATAACCAAAAAAGTGATTTTTACAATGTAAATTAGAAAACAATCCTCAAAGAAATCAAAGACACAGACAAATTGAAAATATTCCATGCTCGTAGTTTAGATAATCAACATTGTTTTTTGGGGTTTTTTTTTGCTTTTTTTTTATAATCAATATTTTTAATTATGATTTTGTGGGGTACAGTTAAGGGTTAGGTGTATAATTACATTTCATTCAGGCACCCTGTTGATTAGAGGTGTTTCCCCATCCCCAGACAGATATTTGCGAATGTTAACCCATCCCCCTCCCCCCCATAGTTTCCCAGTACCATCAGTCATTTTCATATAGTATTACATTGGATGTTCAAGGTCCATTATATGAGTGAGAACATGTGATACTTGGATCTTTGTTTCTGTGAGAGGTCACTCAGTATTATAGACTCTAGTTCCATCCAGGTTGCTGCAAAATTCATGATTTTGTTCTTTTTTATGGCTGTGTGGTATTCCATCGTGTATATGTACCTCATTTTTTTAATCCAGTCCTCTTTTGATGGGCAGCATGGTTGTTTCCAGGTTCTTGCTATTGTGAACAATGCTGCGATAAACATACGTGTGCAGGTATCTTTTTTATAGAGTGATTTGTGTTCTTCAGGGTATATTCCCAGTAGGGGGACTGCAAGGTCATATGGAAGGTCGATTTTTAGAGCTTTTAGGAATCGCCACACTGCTTTCCACAGAGGTTGCACTAGTTTACATTCCCACCAACAGTGTAGAAGTGTTCCTTTTACACCACACCCTCTCCAGCAGCTGTTATTTTTTGAGTTGTTGATAATTGCCATTCTGACTGGAGTTAGGTGGTATATCAGTGTGGTTTTGATTTGCATCGCCCTGATGATTAGTGAAGTTGAACATTTCTTCATGTGTTTGTTGGCTGCTCGGATGTCTTCTTTTGTGAAGTGTCTGTTCATATCTTTTGCCCATTTTATAATGGGGTTGTTTGTTTTTTTCTTTTCAGCACATTTGAGTTCCTTGTAGATCCAGGATGTTAAGCCTTTGTCAGACCTGGTGTTGGCAAATACTTTTGCTGAGTCTGTAGGCTGTCTCCCTGCTCTCTTGATGGTCTCTTTGGCTTTGCAGAAACTTGTCAGTTTAATAAGGTCCCACTTGTCTATCTTCTCTCTTATGACCTGTGGGTTTTCGGTTTTGTTCAGGAATTGGATGCCAGTTCCGATTTCCATGAGGGTATTTCCTTCCTTTTCTAAGGTTCTTATGGTTTGAGGTTTTACATTTAGGTCTCTGATCCATTTGGAGTTAACCTTTGTGCATGGGGATAGATAGGGGTCCTGTTTCAATCTTCTGCATGTGGTCAGCCAGTTTTCCCAGCACCATTTACTGAATAGGTTCTCCTCTCCCCAGTGGTAGGTGGTGGGGGCTTTATTGAAGATGAGTTGGTTGAGAAATTGAGGTTTTTGTTTCTGGAATCTCAACTCTATTCCATTGATCTATATGCCTGTTCCTGTACCAATACCAACATGTTTTGATGATTGTAGCTTTATAGTAAAGTTTGAAGTCTGGTAATGTGATACCACCTGCTGTGTTTTTTTTTTTTTTTTTTGCTGAGAATTGTTCTGGCTATTCTTGCACGTTTGTGTTTCCATATGAATTCCTGTGGTTTTTTTTCCAGGTCTGAGAAGAATGTTCCTGGTAATTTGATGGGTATTGCATTGAATTTGTAGATTACCTTAGGTAAGATGGACATCTTCACAATGTTGATTCTTCCAATCCATGAGCATGGGATATTTTTCCATTTGTTTGTGTCATCTTTGATTTCTTTGAGCAGTGTTTTGTCATTTTTATTGTAAAAGTCTTTCACATCTCTGGTTAGGAAGATGCCAAGGTATTTCATTTTTTTGTGTGGGTATTGTGAATGGAATTGTGTTTTTTATTTGGGTTTCTATTTGTTTATTATTGGTGTAGAGAAATGCGATTGTCTTTTGTACATTTATTTTGTATCCTGAGACTTTGCCAAAGGCCTTTATCAATGTAAGGAGGGCTTTGACAGATTCTCTTGTGATTTCAAGGTACACAATCACATCATCTGCATAGAGAGATAACTTGACTTCCTCTTTTCCTATTTGGATACCCCTGATTGCCTTCTCTTCTCTGATTGCTCTAGCCAGGACGTTCAATACTATGTTGAACAGGAGGGGTGAGAGTGGGCATCCTTGTCTAGTTCCAGTTTACAGGGGAATTGGTTCCAATTTTTGTCCATTTAGGAGTATGCTGGCTGTGGGTTTCTCGTAGATGGCTTTTACTATTTTGAGGTATGTTCCCCGTATGCCTAGATGTTCAAGGGTTTTTATCAAGAAGGGGTGCTGGATTTTATCAAAAGCTTTTTGTGCATCTAATGATATGATCATGTGGTTTTTGTTTTGATATCTGTTGATGAATTTAATTACATTTATGGTTTTACAAATGTTGAACCAGCCTTGCATCCCAGTAATGAAGCCTACTTGATCATGGTGGATGATTTTTGAGATGTATTGCTGAATCTGGTTTTCTAGGATCTTGTTGAGAATTTTAGCATCTATGTTCATCAAAGATATTGGCCTGTAGTTCTCTTTCTTTGTTGAATCTTTACCTGGCTTGGGTATCAATGTGATGTTGGCTTCATAAAATGATTTGGGGAGAGTTCCATCTTTTTCAATTGCCTGGAATACCTTCAATAGTATTGGTATCAGCTCATCCTTAAATGTCTTGTAGAATTCTGCTGGAAAGCCATCTGGACCAGGGCTTTTTTGTGTAGGAAGTTTTATTATGTAGTTGATTTCCTTGATTGTTATTAGTCTATTTAGGGTCTCAATTTCTTCTTGTTCCAACCTAGGTAGGTTGTGTGATATCAGAAAGTCCTCCATTTCCTTAAGGTTTTCAAGTTTTTTTCCATACAAGTGTACATAGTAGTCTCTAATGATCTTTTGTATTTCTTCAGGGTCATATGTGACTTCATCTTTTGCATTTCTGATTGTACTTATTTGGTTTTTTTCTCATTTTTTCTTGGTCAGTCTAGCTAGGGGACCATCGATATTGTTTATCCTTTCGAAGAACCAGCTTTTTGTTTCATTGATTTTTTACATTATCTTTTTGTCTTCTATGTCCTGGATTTGGGCTTTTATTTTGGTGATCTGGATTCTTCTGCTGAAATTAGGGTTTTTGTGGTCTTGCTTCTCCAGCTTCTTTAGGTGGCTTGTTAGGTTGTGAATTTCTGTTCCTTCCATTTTCTTCATGTGTGTTTGTAGGGATATAAATTCCCCTCTTACTACAGCTTTCAGGGCATCCCAGAGATTTTGGTAAGATGTTTCTTCATTTTCATTTGTTTCCAGGTATCTTTTGATCTCTGTTTTAATTTCATCATTGACCCAGGAAGTGTTTAGCATCATGGTGTTTAGTGTTCATGTCTTTGTGGGTTTTGGGGGGACTTTGTTGGTGTCAATCTTTATTTTTATTCCACTGTGGTCCGAGAAGGTACATGGTAGAATTTCAGTCCTTTTAAATTTGCTTATGCTTGATTTATGGCTGAGTATGTGGTCGATCTTAGGATATATTCCATGTGGTGATGAGTAGAATGTGTACTCTGTGGTCTTTGGATGGAGTGTTCTGTAGGTATCAATTAAGTCCATTTGGTCCAAAGTCACATTGAGGTTCCGGATCTCCTTGCTGATTTTTTGTCCTGATGATGTGTCTAGGGTTGTGAGCGGGGTATTGAAGTTCCCAGTTATGATGGTGTTAGAGTCAATATCTTTCTTTAGTTTTCCTAGAAGTTGCTTTATGAAAGTTGGTGCACTTATGTTGGGTGCATATATGTTTAGGATAGATATTTCTTGTTGATGGATTGAGCCTTTTATCATTATGTAGTGGCCTTCTGTATCTTTTTTGATTTTTAATAGCTTGAAGGGTATTGTGTCTGAAATTAAGATCTCTACTCCTCCTTTCTTTTGTATTCCATTTGCCTGAAAATTTGTTTCCCATCCTCTTACTTTGAGTCTGTGGGTGTCCTTTCTAGTGAGGTAAGTCTCTTGAAGGCAATAGATTGTTGCCTGATGATATTTTATCCATTTTGCCATTCTATGTCTTTTCAGTGGTGCATTTATTTCATTCACATTTAGGCTAATAATTGAAATGCAAGAGTTGATCCCTGCCATAAGGTTCTTACAGAGTTGTTCCTGTTTGTTTGTTGTCTTTCTTTGGGTTTTGGAGTTGGTTCATGTGTGTTTTTAATCTTTTGCCTGTACTCTTGTGAAGAATGTTGTTGTTCTTTTTTCTTTTTATTCTGTGTTCAGTACTTTCTTAAGTGTTTCTTGTAGAGGTGGTCTGGTGGCAGCGTAGGTTCTTAGGGATTGGATATCTGGAAAAGATTTCAATTCTCCCTCACTAATGAAGCTTAGTTTTGCTGGGTAGGTTATTCTTGGTTGAAATTGTTTCTCTTTTAGAACTTTGAAGATAGGGCTCCAGCCTCTACTAGCCTGAAGGGTTTCTGTGGATAAATCTGCTGCTATTCTAATTGGTTTTCCCTGGTAGGTAGTCTGGCCTTTTTCTCTTGCTGCCTTTAGGAATTTTTCTTTTATAGCTACTTTGTTTAGGTGAATTATTATGTTTCTGGGAGTTAGTCTTCTCATTTGTTGTCTTGCAGGGGTTCTCTGAATCTCTTGTGTTTGAATTTTTTCATCCTTGATGAAATGAGGGAAGTTTTCTTGAATGATTTCATAAAATGTTTGTTCCAGTGTGGCTTCTGTTTCTCTCTCTGCCTCAGGAAGCCCAATTACTCTTAGGTTTGGCCTCTTGAAGTGATCATTCATCTCTTACAGGTTTTGTTCTGTCTTTTTGAGCTTCTTTTCTATGCTTTTAACAGTTTGGGTTAGTTCTGTGTTTTGGTCTCGAGCTCTGAGACTCTTTCTTCTGTTTGGCTGATTCTGCTTTCCATGCTTATTAGTCTGTTATTCATTTCCATCACAGTATTCTTTACTGCTGTTATTTCTGACATCAGCTCCTTCTCATTTTCCTCTTGTCTCTCCTCAATTTTTTTAATTCTCTCCATTAATGTCTTGATGTCTGGGTTTGTTGCATGTAACCAGTCATTCTGGGGGCTCTTCATTGCTTGTGTTCCAGAATCTGTTTTCTCAGTGTCTGATCTCCCAGGGGTCTGTGTGAGATCTATATTCTTCTTTTGGTTTTTCTTCATTTGTACTTAAGGGGGGAGCTCTGATTCAAAATCTATCTGCAGGTCCTGGTATTTGCTGACAGGTGTGTGAATAATCTCGAACCCACTTCCCACTGCCTTGGAATCTGTCCATGCAGTGGGGCTGTAAGTTTACTCCCTGAAATAAAATGTGGTTAGCAGAGGGGAGAGAATGGAGCAGACAGTGGATTGAAGAGGAGGGTGGAGAGATGGAGGAGTAAGGGGGAAAACAAACGAGTGTGCCAACAAATAGAGAAATCGGCTTATACTGAAACAGATAAAAACAATAGACCACAGCTACAGATGAACCAACTCTCATACAAACAAAAATAAAACATATAGTGATTCTAACATACCAGCTATCC
>NW_007260377.1:1682095-1724369 GCF_000164805.1 Carlito syrichta
CAACCGCCGAGCTCTGTATGAAGAGCAGGCTGCGATGTTGGGGTCTGTAGCCCCTGGGGCAAGAGTCAGAGACCCACTGCAGTTCTCCTTTGCAGAGGTTTTCACAGACCGGGTTGCCCCATTGCCATCTTGCCGGAAGTCCCCGCATCAACATTGTTAAGATGTCCATCCTACCAAAGGAAATCTATAGATTCAACTCAGTTCCCATTAAATTATCTTCATCATTCTTCTCAAATCTGGAAACAGCAATACAGAGATCCACATAGAAACAAAAATGACCACAAATAGCCAAAACAGTCCTCAGCAAAGGAAACAAAGCAAAACGTATCACACTACCAGACTTTAAACTTTATTATAAGGCTACCATAATCAAAACAACCTGGTATTGGTACAAGAAGAGGCATATAGACCAATGGAACAGAAAAGAGATTCCAGAAGCAAAACCTCAATTTCTCAACCAACTTTTCTTTAACAAAGTCTCCACCAACAACCAACGGGGAGAGAAGAACATATTCAGTAAATGATGCTGGGAAAACTGGCAGACCACATGCATTAAAACAGGACTCCTACCCATAAACATACACAAAAATCAACTCCAAATGGATCAAAGACCTAAATGTAAAACCTCAAACTATAAAAAACTTAGAAAATGCAGGAGATATCATATGGAAGTTGGAATAGGCAACCAATTCTTGTTCAAAACCCCAGATGCTCATACCACGAAAAATAAGGTAGGCAAGTGGGACCTCATCAAACTGAAAAACTTCTGCAAAGCAAGGAACTACCAGGGGAAGGGGGACATGTGACATCAATAAGGTTGCATGATCTTAATCCAGGTGAGGTGAAGTCCAATGGGAGGCCCAAATCGCCGGCTGTACCTAAACCACTTATATACCCAATCACAACTTGTACCCCACAAGTTTAAAATAAAAGAAAAAAAATTCACCAGTTTTTTGGATTTTTGTATATTTACATTTAAGAGAAGAAATATGGAGCCTGGAAGTGTGTCCCCGCTAGGGCAAGGATCCTTTATTATAATATCTTTCTGGATTTTCCCATAGACTGGAATTTTGTTTTTGTTTTTAACTGCTATTCTATTTATATTATACTAACATCATACTAACAATATTACTTATTGATATAATGAAAATTTGATGGTTCTTCTCTTTACCAATATTTCAGGATTTTTAATATGTATATTTTTAAAAAATTAACACCTGGCCACAAACAGCATGTGAGGTATTTTATTAGAAATAAATGTGATTAAAACAATATTTGTTGGGATCCTATAGTGTATCATAAACAACTCTAACTAAATGAGCTAAAAAAGCAACCAGACGAAATATATAAAATGAAATATACAAATGGTAAATACAGAAGAAGTACTATTTGTTCACCTCGGAATGCTTCCCAAAGGAGATGTCTATGCTGAATTTTTAGAGCTGAGTGGAAATTAACACTGAAAAGATGTGAAGAAGTTGTTCCTAGTGATAAAGGCACAGAGGTGTTAAGAGAACTGAACAGCTAGCGAGAATAATAAGTAGTCTGCTATGGCTGGCACAAGGATGTGAGTGGTGGATTGGTGGTGAGCCCTGAGTTAACTAGGTCATCTGAGACCAGCTCTCAAAAGGTCAGGTGAAAAGTTTATACTGATGCTGTTGAAGAATTTTAGACTGCAAGTAACCACATAAGATTCTATTCAAACAGCTGTATTTGAATGAGTTGATTGGAAGGGGGTGAAAAAATAGTCAAAGAGAAATAAGGCAGTGAAAATGGAGAGAAAGAGGGAGTGAAATGGTATATTACAGGGATAACAGGAACAATCAAATGGATTTGGATATGGAGAAGAGAGAAAATGCATAAAAGATTTACTGGGTCACAGACCGATTAGATTTAGAGGTGACTCCCCCTGAGACAGAATATAAAGAAGGAAGAATAAAATTTGAAGGGAAAAAAAGGAAGGTAGTTTTGGGTACATTAATTGAGACTTCATAAATGAATGATTCGTCAGTCACTATATTCCAAATATTTAATAACAAAGGCAATGGTTAGTCTGGATGGATGCTGGCTAACTCCAGAGTAGGATCCTTGAGGCTCCCTAACATATCAGGCATCAGGGAGGGAAAAGGGGACTTAAGTGCAGCACAGTTAGAAGATATTTCGCAACAGAGTTAGAGCAAGACTTGCCAGTCCAGAAAGAGATGGCACTTAGAGGGTGCGATGACAGCTTTAATTGGCTTGTTACTATATACTTCATCTGTTCACAACCATGCCATCATACCAGGATGAATATTAGCCTTGGATATGTGAACCTGCAGGTCAGGAGAGAAATTCATATTGGAATCAGAGATTTTGGAGCCTTTTCCTTTTGTACCAGAACACAGTGTCCTTTGTAATAAAAATATTCTCTACTATTTCCATTTTGTTATTCAGTAATGCTTTTCATCAATTTTTTACAGGTTTACTCCTAAAGAAGTGGTGGTTCTCCTTCCTGCATGCTTGCACTCAATTAATTAAATGGATCTTTTATTCTTTAAGAGTATTTTTAAAAAGAGTTAAAAACGTACACATTCAGACAATGTTTTAATAAAGATTCTATTAATTTTCTAGTTAAGATCAGATTAAGTAATGACTAAATATCGTCTGCATTGTTTTCTTCATACTTTCTTGATAATGTATTATTTCTTTTCTTTTTTATAAAATCAGAACAGGGGTGGCCAAATAACATGTCTCAGAAGTGTCAAGTACTGTGAAGATCCTTAGATTTTATTCTTCTTGCAAGCTAACAAGTTAGCCTGCCACTGTTTCATGGATGCTGGCAGAAGATGATACTCCTGGGTGAGGCACAAATGGCTTTATTAGTTACAACAATTCTAGTAGCCAGAATATAAGCATTTTCTTGAGCAAGTTTCTCAACTTTCAATTCTCCCAGGACAAGCCTAAGACAGGTGAAGCCTGCACAGGAAGTGAGTTGTGTTAAGGAGAGAAAAACCCTGAGTTTAGGGAAGTTAATTCTTCTATAAGGGCAGTATCATGCCTTCCCTTTGCTCCAGAGATAGACAGTATTTTGCTTTACTGGACAGTAAACAAATGTGCCCTTTGGGCTCCAGGGAAACATCATTTCTCTCTTCCAAGGCTGTTCACTTTGCAAACATCATTGAAAAAAGTCCGGACCAACATGTACAGAAATAAAAGAGATCAAAGAGGAATTGTCTTCCAGTGATAGCTGACGTCCTTTTACCATCTTGACTTCTGGAAAATTTCTCCGTAAGTACATCTATCTATCAGCCACTCTGGTTAATCTGACAGTTAGTAGCTGGAATCAAATCTGTTCAATTTGTCTCCTTTAACATTTTATTTAGGCTGTTATCAACACCATTCCAAGCACCAGGATGAGGCCTGCCTACAGCTTTCAACAATGCCTCAGTATCCAGGGTTTAATCAGCTAAACAAACCCCAGAAGCCATCAGAAAGCCATATTACTTTCTCCTTAGGTTCCTGAACAGACCATTCGCTGTGGCTGGGAGTATTAATTTGGGTCAACAAAGTCTATTAACGATTACACAGACTCTACCTCTGCATGCAAGATGGAATTCTAGGAAATTTCTAAATCCAAAATAAGTCAGTGAATTGAGGCTAACTGCAAAGCCTCCCAGGGCCAAGTAATATTCTTAAGTCCTCAAAGTTCTCTTATGACCACCTCTAGTGAGCAAGTCACTTTGATGGCAGAAAAAAAGAAAATTAATACCTGACTTCTACTCAAGAAATATAGTCCAGTATTTTTCAGTTAGGGTTTCTGGTTTAGCTTAAATAATTGAGTTTATATCTTGTTTGTAAAGAACCTGCTGAGGGAATTCAGTTCAATTTCTACACTCTGTCTACACCGTCTGGATGGCATTCCTCTCTACAGGAAGTGACTGAGGAGAAAGTACACCCCATGGGGTTGACAGGTTACTTAGGAGATGCAGGATCAGGAGACAATCTCTGCTGTTTTCCATAGATTTCTCTAAAAGATTAAGGGGAATAGTGACCAAATTGTGGACAGACACGTCTGTTAGGCATAGTTAACCCAGCAGGCTGTTAAACTGAAAGTTCTCGCAGCCATTTGTGAAAGCCGCCCAGAGTGTTCCTTTCATGAGAAAGGTTCCAAAGGCTGAAAGGCAAAGACTACTAATATTTCTCTCTTCCCCACACCCTTCAGAATCTGATAAACCTGTTACCTGATACATTATCAGGTTGTTGCTCTCCTTCTGCTACCACAAAATCTATGTATGCCATTTTTGAAGATATAACTTTGCCTTTTTTATAATAATCTTTTGGCACTCAGAACATCTTCTGCAAGGATTAGGTGCATGAAGGGCAAGGACACTTTTATAAAACTTACAGAGATCTGTTGTGTTTTCTATATTAGCCTATTTTGCCAATTGCAGTATATTCAATCAGGTGATCATTATCTTTATAATCTAGTAGTACCATGAGAATCCAGGCAACTGAACCAGAACTAACTCTAAATTCCCTAGAATCCTTTTTGTGCAGTCTGCCACTCAAGAGTGTATTCCAATCAGGCCAGCCTGGTGTGCTTTTAAAAGGAAAAAAAAAAAAAAATGAAGCATCATAACCAGGAATGGTGATGGCGGAAAACTGAAATAGGTGTATAAAACCCCCAGTGTTTTTGTCCTGACAATTACTCAAGAACATGAGGATGGATTTTCTTTTTCTGGTGATAGTCACATTTATGAACAAAACTGCCTTATGTATGAAACAAGAAGAAATAGGGATGGTAGCCAGAAAACTTTTCATGTCAGTTTTTGAAGAGGCCTTTTTTAATGTTCAAAAATACCAGATGTCTGTGGAAGATAAGGAGCATTGTTGACTCACTGAATACCTTAAAAATCACTTATTGTTGAGTGGGTTTGTGACAAAAGGCCCACCATTGTCAAGTTTCAAATAGTACAGAAAATAGAAAATATGAGGATGCTACTTTCAAGAGCTACAGTGGTGTGGCCTGAGTCAGCAGTTGGACAAGAGCCACAATTCTTATACCAAAAACAGAGTCAGCAGTGGTGAGGCACAGGGGGTCAAATGCCTGAAATAATCATATTCATTCTACCAAGAATGGTCCAGTCCAGTACTCCATGCCATGTGGCTTCCTCACCTTATGACAAAAGAAAAATGGTCAACATTTTTGTGGAGTCACAAATGTTACATGTAGTGGTAACCTCTGGATCACAGAGTTACCATCATGCCTGGTACAGTAATGGGTACAGGAAGCAATGGTAACAATTCAAATGATTCAGGCTTAATAAGTAGGTTAATTTCAATTGCTCTTTTCTGAAAATGGATCCTTACTATAGACACCTAAATGAGTTACTTAAAGCAAAAGTCACGATTTTTTTAAGAGGTTATGACCCCAAAGAGGAGTGACTTTGAAATGCCTGTCTGAGCCATTGTTTTGTTAAGCACTGGCCAGGCCATGTGCCCTTTGAGCTATGGTCACCATGTTTTTTTAGCTTTGGCTCCCTCCCCTACCTTGGGAAGATGAATCTCCTCTTTCTCTTTCTAATTTACTTTCTAAATAATCTATATTTTCCAATCTACAAAAAAAAAAATGTTTGTCTGTAGTTCTCCAAATAACAGACCCGACACTAAAATATTAGAAAGGACCTAAGTGTCAGTACTAGAGAAAGACATTCTCTTTATTATAATGTACTATAAACAAACCTGTGCTTTGTTCCTCTTTATCGTCCAAGTCTGTTCACACTGAAGACATTGTGAAAAATAGCCCAGAAAAAAAAATGCAGTCAGATAGATGTTCAGAGATCTCCCAGTAAAAAATGGTAGACAAAGGTTTAACTATTCTGAGGATTTGATATATTAACTGCTTCACATGGTTGATTCATTTTATAACCAAGTTGACTGACAATGATAACTATCAATTGCAAATTTTTTTTCTCTAATTGGACCAATGACAAATGAGCATCCTCTATTTTCTAATAGAAATATTACAAGTACTGAGAATACTTTTTATATGAAACTAAAGGAAATAGCACTCTTTTAAGTTTATCATGTATTCATTCTCTTTGCTTGTTACTAGTTGTATTATCTTTTGCAAACAGGCACAACTTAGCAAAGGAAGAAAAAATTGTCACATGAATTTGCCAAGAGACTCTCTAAAGCAGTGGTCCTCAATGTTTTTGGCATCAAGGACTGGTTTCGTGGAGGACAATTTTTCCACAAATAGGTCGGTAGTAAGGAGGAGTGGGAGGAGAAGGGATCATCAGGCATTAACTTCTGGCAACTAGACCCTTCTAATGTGTAGTTCACAATAGGGTTCACACTCTGATGAGAATCTAATGCCTCTACTGATCTGACATAAGACGGAGCTTCTGTCTCCAACTGCTCACCTCCTGCTGTGAGACCTGGTTCCTAACAGGCCACCGACCAGTTAAAGCCTGCATCCTGGGAATTGGGGATCCCTGCTCTAGGGTGAAAGTAAAAGATTTTCCCAGGAAAGTCACACATGCTAATAGTAAACATTCATATTTCAAAGCAATGCATCTTTTGCCTAATTAATGCTAAAATGATTATTATAGTGCAACCATTTCTAGCTCCTACTAACCATTCCTACTCTATATGAACATGGGTCTTCCGAGTCCAAAGGGAATTGGATGTTTATAATTATTATATAAAGGATGAATAGATTCTGTCTTTTCAATACATTTATAATGTCAGGCTCCATCATGATCTTTCCTATTTAACATGTATATTAGTTTGCTAGGTCTGTCATAATAAAATACCACAGAAACTTATTTTCTCACAGTTCTGGAGGCTTGAAGTTGAGATCAAGGTGTCACCAAATTTAGTTCCATCTGAGGTCTCTCTCTCTGATTTTCAAATGGCCACCCTCTTGGTTCCTCTTTACATGGTTGTCCCTCTGAATATGCAAACTTGATGTTTCCATGTGGGTTTAAATTTTCTCTTCTTATATGGACAACAGTCAAATTGGATTAGGGCTCACCCTAACAGCCTAATTTAAACTTAAATACTTTTTTAAAGAAACCTGTCTCCAGATAAAGTCACATTATGAGGTACTGAGGAGTTAAAACTTCAACATATGAATTTTGGAGGGATGCAATTTTGCTCATACAGAGTGTTTCTTTTGATGTTAGTATTCTGAAGTATTCATCTCATCAGTGTTACCCCCCCATATACCAGATGTCTGGATAAATTCTGTATCTTCCATGGGATAGGCTCAGAAAATGGAAAATTTAGAAGCCAAGATTCAGAAAAGAAATAAAAGGAATGCTTCACCCATCTTCCCATCATCCCTCAGAGAGACACACTGTGGAATAGGTGATCTACTGGTCACCCTACATGGATTTGCAGTTGAGTGAAGGGACCTTCTGTAAGGTAAGCTTGAGAGCAAGCTGACCACGGAGAAACACACATGAGGTTCAGTTTTGGGCTCCGGGCTGCCTGTATGGGTTTCTAGCCTTGTTCAAGATTTTTCTAAAAACAAGAGTGTCTTGGAAACTGAATCCCTCTCAGTTTCACGGGAAACTAAATATTGGTGTAGTTGCTTCCATGAGAAGATAAGTGGTGGTCATGGTCCTTGAAAGGACAGCAGGCAAGGCCAAGGCCATGGTCAGACTGATTCAGTCAATAAAAACACAACAGCCTCTTTTAGATTCTGAGTTTATTACTTACATATATTGTACCAGGAAGAATAGCCAGAGATGTCAACTCCCTATCTCCCTGTACTACACACTAGAAAGGATGATATTGAAATAAAAAGCATCAAATAGCTACAGTGCCAGAGAGTTGTGGAAAACTCTGCCAAGGGTCAATTCTTAAATGCAGCTAACCTCTTTTATAGTCTGCAATTACACCCTGAGGTAGAGCAAGGAAATATCTCTTCAGTACCCTGGAGACAACGAGAAATTATTTCAAAAAAGCCTCCCAGGGGAGAAAGAAGCTGAGTTAGAGATGGCCTTGGGTTAGAGCTTCACAAACCTTTCCCCCTCATCTTCAATCTTCACCTATACAGGGAGGATCATGAGGTGTTCTGCCAAGATTCAGAAAACAGTGTTTTAAGCCTTTGTCGCCATGACCCATGTAGATTGGTGTAAGACCTCCAGGGCACCATGGTGGTGCTATTCCCCAACAGATGCCCCTAACTCTCTGTCCATGACACCCAAAGTGAAAATCCAGAATCATTTTCAGACAATACTACTCCTTTACTACAGTTTTATTTTATTTGTATTTAATAAGTCAACAGTTAATACTCAATCAACAATCACCTGAATACATGCAGGAAAAATGATTTCTGGCTATTGGTTTGAATTGCAATATATAGTCATAATTTGGTCCCAAGGTCATGAAATAATAACTCATTTTAAGAAAAAAAAATCATACTTAAGACTGAAAGCAAGGATGCATTAATGGGAATTGCCTATTATTTCTCTCTTTGATCTTACTGACCGTAATATTACTGACAGGAATCTGGTCATGCTGTGGAAGGTTACAAGGGTTCTTTATTTAAAAAAAAAAAAAAAAGTTTTAGCAGATGTTTTAAATTTCAAAACACCACAGTTCTTTTAAAGTCATTTTGCACTTAAATTATTCAATGTTGGCAGATAACTTGAGCTATCTCATTAGTGGCAATATCTATGGGTCATTTTTCCCCTTTCATGTAAATTATAGACATTGTAATGATGGGTTAGGTCACTTGAGGTGTCTGGAGGCCAAACACTTTGAAAGAAACCCAGGAATTTTTAGAAATTGAAAAACTTCATTCTACATTTCACACTAACATAAAAAAAGAAGTAAAAGATTGGCATCCTCATACTGAGATTAAAATAGATTAATTCAACAAAATATCTTGTTCGTTGTGACATGTATATTGTCTGATTTTTCAGATATGTGAGAAACTTTATCTTATTTCCTGTCATAACAGCATGTGGCTTTTTGTCTCATAGATAAATATATTCACACAGATAATTAATGTCATTAGCTAGATGTCTATATAATTTTAGTTCATCACCTTTGCAAGTTAAGAAAGAAAATGCATTGCATCATAATATATTTCACTAAAACATTGCAGAAGAAGACAATTTTAATAAGCTAAAGTGCACAGAAAATGTGAAAACAGCGTACTAACAGTCTGAGAATACACAATGAGGATTAGTCATATTGCTTATTCAATATCATACTTCTTAGCATCAGACTAAATCTGTACTATTTTTTTCATTAATGGCAAAACAAGCTCACAATGGAAAAATGAGAGAACCATTAAATAATAATAAGAGATAAGTATTGGTCATCTAACACAACAGATTTTAATGAGGTGAGCAAAAATCCAAGACATCTGTTATATGGTCCAGTGAAGTGCTGAAAGAAAGATATTCCAGTCACCTGTGCTCTATCCCATTTTCATTTTTTAAATGTGTAGCTTTTTAGTACAGGTATTATATGAATACAATACATTATATAGTCACATATGAATACAATTTGTGTATTATATACTTTGTGAGTATAATTTGTGTATGCTAAAATATGTTTGCTCTAGAAAACACAAATAAGTTTAGGAACCAAAGGATTAGCGTATTTTTCTTCTCATAAGCAAGTCATTAAATTTTTCTTGATTTTGTTCATGAAGATAAAAGGCAAAAAAATCACACTACTTATAAGATTGATGGTTGAGTATTCAATATATATTAATGACAAAAATATAACAACCAATAAGCTCAAAAGCCAATTGTTATTTTGAAAAAACACTTAAAATGTGTTCTCACAACATCCAGCATTCAAAATAACATATTTATTTATTTCCTACTGGTGCTATAATAAAATGCTACATTTGGGGCATAAAACAACACATATTTGTAGGAGTTTATGCTTCTAGAGGTCAGAAATATAAAATGCATCAGCAGGTCTGTGATCTCTGGAGGCTCCAGGGTGACATCGTCTTCTTTCTCTTTCCAGTTTCCAGAGGCTTCCTGCATCCTTTGGCTCATAGGTATCTTTCTCCGTCTTCAAAGGCAGAAGTATAACATCTTCAGGTCTTATTTTCTGTCTCTCCACTTCAGTAATTACATTGCCTTCTGTCTGACTCTGACTTCTCCTGTGTCGCTCTTATATGGATCCCTGTGATGACAGTGGGCCCACCTGGGTGATTCAAGTTAATCTCCCCATCTCAAGTTCTTTAACTTGAGCACACTGCAAAGTCTCTTTTGCTATATAAGGTAACAGTCATAGATTCTAGGGATTAAGACATGAACATCTCTGGAGACCATTATTCAGCACCGTAAGTCATTTTTAGCTTTCCAAAAGCTTCCTAATCAAAAATATCTTCATTTTGTCCTAATGCCCACTCAAAATCTGACTTTACTCTTTCTTCCATTAATCTCTTCAACAATCACTTTAAAATCAAGTTACTTTTGTACACTGAAAGTGTAATCAAAGTGTCAGTAATCTAAGCGGCATTTTTTCTTTGAAAATTCTTAGAAGACTTTATTTGAACAAAAGCATTCTAAAGTGATGCAAAATTTACTGAAGCATTTGCAGAAAAGACAGAAAAGGTTTACATGACGTTTGCCCATTACACAGCAAAAAACCCTAAACATTTGCCTTCAAGGCAGGTAAACCAGAATTCCATGGTTTCCAACACTATTGTACCAGTGCTCTTTCTTCAACCTATGTCCAGGCATAGGATATTCCTATAAGACCACTTTAAGAAACAACAAAATACCCATTTGGCTTACAGATGGCTTGGCTCAGTATGTGACTGTAAATCAAAAAAATGGATCACAGCTATAGTGTACTTTTTTCTGGGATGATCAAGAAAGACAGAGCTGAGAAAAAATCCTCCCGATGGGCAGAGTTTCAGGACAACAACATCTTATGCACTTTATATACAAAACTGGAAACACAGCATTAACAAATCTGTGATCTTATGGGAAGTGGTTAATGACCTGACAACTTGGTCAGGGGCTTGGAAAGAAAATCATTAGAAAATAAAAGGCAAAGAATGTAGGCAGACAAACATAAGAATAGACACATAGGTGTGGACACAAAGTGTGAAGACATTTTTTACAATATACTAACAGATACCAAAGTATATTTCATCACACATGTTGAATTACAAAACCAAGTAGACCAAATGATTGAGTCAATTAACACCCACCAGCCTCTGCCATTGAACTAACACAACAAGCACATGAAGGAAGAGGTCACTCTGGTAGAAATGGAAGATATGTATGGGTTCAACAGAATGGACTCTCACTTATCATGACTGATCTGGCTACTTCCATTGCCCAACAGACAACCTGCTAGAAATAAGCATCAATTTTGAGCCCCCAATATGGCAATATTTCTCTAAGGAAACCATCTCTCACAACTTGCTGGCGTGATAACTATATTAGGCTCTACTCATATTGGTATGGCCAGTAATTTGTTCTCTCAGAAATAAAAAAACATTCTGGAGAAGGGTGTGCCCTTCTTGCCCTAAGAACCTCAACAAGCACCATTATTTTAGGGATTGTAGTACTTAATCCACTGGCCTAGATCCCACCTAATGTCACTTGGGATTAAGCACTCACTTTTAGCACACGAGTAGGCCCCTGACCAGGGAATTCACTGCTCAGATCACATAATATCAGCATCCAGAGTATGTTGACCTGATAGAGAATTGAGGCCAGGCTCGGTGGCTCAGCCTGTAATCCCGCGCCTTTGGGAGGCTGAGGTGAGTGGATTGCCTGAGCCCGCAGGTTTGAGACCCGCCTGGGCAACTTGGCGAGACCTCATCTCCATAATAAATCAAAAATTAGCCGGGCGTGGTAGCGTGTGCCTGTAGTTCCAGCTACTTGGAAGGCTGAGGTGGAAGGATCGCCGGAGCCCAGCAGGTCGAGGCTGCGGTGGCCGGGAGCGGCCACTACATTCCAGTCTGGGCGACAGAGTGAGACTTCAACTCAAAAAAAAAAAAAAAAAAAGAGAGAGAGAATTGAAACGATGGCTGACACAAACCTGCATCACCAGTATAGAGGCCATATTCTGTGAAGTTAAGATGCCATCCTCAAAGGGGTAATATATACATTACATCAAATACCACTACATAGTCATAGTGGATTCTGTGGCCCAAGAGAAAGAATATGTGGTTTTGCAGTACAAGGACTAGAAGTAGGCATCATCATTCTGATGACCCACTAGGGGACATTTTTCTTCCCATGCCTGCAATTGTGGAGCCGTTGTCTAGGTTCTCAAAAATAAGTGTCCAACCAAGATAGAAATTACAGCTAGACACAAGAAATCAAGCCACAATCTTGGCAGTGGTAATTGACCTTAATCTTCAGGACAAGGTAAAATTGTTGTTACACAATGGAAGAGTGAAGAATATACTTGGAACCCAGGTAATCTGGTTAGGTAGCTCTCTACCATTCTTTGCCCAGTAGTGACAACAGAAAAAAGACAAATATGGCAACCCAGTCTGAGAAGCCATAATGAACAAAATTTCACAGCCTCCAGGATAACGGTCTAGATTTATTCATTAGAATTTGATGCTGGTCCATTCATGTGGCCTGCAAGGTTAGTAGCTGAGGTGAAGGTGAAAGAAAATGAAAAGTGGAAGGGTCTGTGAGTATCATTTGGTTCCTGATGATAACCACAGCATTGAAGCTAAAGTTCTTTTAGTTAACCTGTCACTTTAGGTTTCCCTTCAGAAAAAGAGTACAATGAATTCATGGAGAAGCTGACCACTGAAAGTAGACAGAGAAGTGGATCCAAGAGGTACAGGGGGACACTGTAGTCGAGAGGATAATCCAATCAGATATCCCTTCAAGAAAGCTCTTGCTGCCCAGCTGCAAGGAATACAGTCAGTAGACACCTCCAGTTGTCACCTCCCTGAAGGTGATTTATCTCAATTGCAGATAACTACCTCCCTGAAGGTCATGTGTACCAAGGACAATCCACATCCACTGATCAAGAAAGGTAAGGATACAAAGTCCTAACCATTTCATCTTAATAGAGAACAATACTGGCAGGTGATATTTCCTCCAGAGTTCCAAGTTCTGTTGCCCAAAATGTCGACAGACTTACATTGCATGTGCAACTGCTCTGTGGAAAGAAAATGGAAGCAAATGTGAAGATATATCCTCGGGCTAGATTCCCAAAGACTTTCCATTTCCTGGATAGAGTCACTTTCAAAGACTGGCTACCTTGAATTCTCTGACCCAGCCCTGGATCTTTTCATGGACTCTCCCTGTTTACCACCACCCACTTAATCTTGGTAGAAATCAATTTCTGTCTATTCCAGCCCAAAATTATTACATTTAGGCAAGCTGTCTATTGTCTCATTACTAATTTATACTCCTCTTTCATAAAGTCCACCTTTTCTACAAGTACATATCCTAAAATCTTCTTTGATGTCCTACAGTAGATAATTTTTAGATGTTTGCTTTTCTAGTGCATTTTTATGGTATCATTCACTTCACTTTACAGGAAATTTCATGGAAGTTGTGCTGCTTTTGTTTTATTTTGTTAATTTCTTTATTATAGACCTAGCAAGAAAAGGTGTATTCAGACCCATTATTTTCTGTAACCAAGATGTGACATTATGCCTTACCTGGATAGACTTTTCACATAAGCACTGGTTTAGTCTAGACTTGCCCAATTGCAAGCTTAACACGTGGATTTTTCGAGTGCAGTATTCTGTTCCCATAAACCAGTTGCATTCATAGATGCAGGTTTCCTGGATTCAGCCCCAAATAAAATCATTGCTTGGTTTTCTGATCATCTAAAATTAGAGGACAACATGATGCTGAGAATTCACTATTTCCAAGAATATTCTCATATCCACTCTGCTGAAAAGGCTATTTTTTTTTGGATAAAATTGCTTCTAGGTTGCAATACTGTACACTTCTACATGATTTTCAGTCTTTCTGACTCCCTGCTGCATTGATTTCTTAGAATTGCAATCCCCAAATGGCTATAAAACTATGGCAAAAGTACAAAAAAACCCTCAGAATGTAGGAACTGTACATCCTAATGGTAACTATCTGGTTTTCCAGTTAGTAGAGACCTGGGTCTCTGTGTTAGACTTTACAGTTAGAGAATAAATGAAGTTTCTTTCTATCCTTTGTTGCAGGATCTGCTCCATTTCATAAGCAAGACATTTGTAAGCCCATAATTATTAGTCTCACTCTACTTCCATTAAACTTATAGTTAATGGAAATATCTCAGTGTGTTACTCTGGTGCTTTGGTGACTTTTTTGTTGTTGTCATTAGCTTCTGGTCTGAGACTATCACAACTATTTTGAAAAGCTCTTTAGTACAATAACCTTTATAAAGTTCTTGGCTTTTTTCCAGTTTTAAGTTATTGTGTCTCTACCTCAAACTGAACTTTCTGTGCTGAGCTATGGTATTCTAGTAACTCCACAAATCATCTTTTTCAATTAACTAACTGGTACCTCTGAGTTATGAAGCAACATGAATGAAATTTTTAAATGACGTGTTGATTGTGAAAGAAGCTAGACTCCTGAATAATATACATACTTCATAATTTCATTTAAACGAAATGCTAAAATTAAGCAAAAATAAATTTAAGGTAATGTTTATCAGAAACATTTTTATCTATGGTGTGTGTGGACTGACTCTAAGAAAGCATAAGGGACCAGGCATGGTGGCTGATACCTGTAATCCCAGCACTTTGGGAAGCTAAAGCAGAAGGATCTTTTGAACCTGGAAGTTGAAGACCAGTCTAGGCAATATAGTGAAACCTCATCTCTACAAAAAAATGGAAAAAAGTTAGCTGGGTATAGTGGAGTGCACTTGTAGTGACAGATACTTGGGAGAATTTCCTGAGCCCAAGAGATTGAGGCTATGGAGAGCTGTGATGGTGCCACTCTACTCCAGCCTGGGTGACAGAGTGAGACTCTCTCTAAGAAAATGACAGGAAGAAGGAAAGAAGAAAGGAAGGGAGGGAGGGAAGAAGGAAGACACATTTTCTTGGATAACTTTATCTCAATTGAGGTATTAATTGCACAGGTATGTACACTTGTCAAAACTCATCAGACTGTATACTTAATATTTATACAAAGCACTGTGTGCCAACTTATCTCAATTTTAAAAATATCTGATAGAACTGAACCAGGGCTTCAAAAAAGATAAAAGTGAATCACAATTACAGAAGAAAATAAATAGCAACAAAAATTCAGAGTAGTGGTTACTGACCTGCATTGAGCAGGCTTAATGGAGCATTATGAAAACTTCTGGAATGCTGAAAATATTTGCATTTTTTTATTTGGATGCTAGTGTGGGTATGTTCAGTGTGTAAATTAATTGAACTGTGATATATGTGTGTGTATGTAGATATGTGATTGCATATATATGTGCGCACGCGTGTGTGTGTGTGTGTATACACACATTAATAAGAAATCAAAAATAGCCTATAAGAATATGTTTTGTCCATAGAGGTTGAGCTAGCCTACAATCCACTCAACAGTGTAGAAGCATTCCCTTTTCTCTCTCCCTCACCAGCATCTATTATTTTTTAAATTTATTGATGAAGGGCATCCTTACTGAGTTAGGTGGTATCTCACTGTGGTTTTTGTTTTTCCTTGAATCAGAGTTTCACTCTGTCACCCAGGCTGGAGTGCAGTGACATGCTCACGGCCACTGTAGCCTTGATCTTCAGGGCTCAGGTGATCCTTCTGCCTCCTCCTTTCAAGTAGCTGGAACCACAGACATGCACCACCATGCCCAGTTAATTTTTTTGATTTATTGTAGAGATGAGGCCGTGCCAATTTGCCCAGTCTGGTCTTAAACCCTTGGGCTAGGCATTCCTCTTGCCATGGTTTCCCAAAGTGTTGGGATTATAGACCTGAGGCACCATGCCTGGCCTCATTGTGGTATTGATTTGCATTTCTCTGATGATTAGTGAGGCTGATTATTGTTTTCATGTTATCTGTTGACTGCTTGTATATTTTCTTTTGAGAAGTGTCTATTCATGTTCTTTGCTCACTTTTTGTAGAATTTTTTTTTCCTTCATCTCCTTTGAGTTCTTGGATGATAGGCCTTTGTCAGAGACATAATTTACAATTTTTTTTCCAATTCTATGGGTTGTCTTCCCATTTTTTGATGGTTTCTTTTGCTGTGCAAAAGCTTTTCAGTTTGATGAAGGCCTACTTGTTTATCTTGTCTTTTATGGCATTTGCTTCCGGGGATTTGGTCAAGAATTTGTTGTCTTCTCCAGTGTGCCTAAGAGTGTTTTCTATTTTCTTCTAGGATTCCTATAGTTCGAGGTTTTATGTTTAGGTCTTTGATTCATTTGGAGTTGATTTTTGTATATGGAGATTCTTGGGTTCCTGTTTCATTCTTTTGTATGCGGTCAATCAGTTTTCCCAGCACCTTTTGCTAAATATGGTCTCTTTTTCCCAGTGGTTGTTATTGATGGTTTTGTCAATGATGAGTTGGTTGAGAAATCAAGTTTTTCCTTCTATAATCTCTGTCCTGTGCCACTGGTATATGTGTCTATTTTTGTACCAGAACCAGGCTGTTTTGGTTACTGTAGCCTTGTAGTAAAGTTTAAAGTCTAGAAGGGTAATAACTCTCTACTCTGTTCCTTTGCTGCGGATTGTTTTGGTTATTCGTGTACTTTTTGGTTTCCATATGAATTTCTGCACTCATTTTTAGATCTGAGTAAAGTGATATGGGCATTTCTAAAAGAACTATAAATTGACCTTCAATACAATCCAGCAATACCTCTCCTGGGAACATACCCAGAAGACTATAAATCATTTTACCAAAAAAAAAAAAAAAACCTGCACACTCATGTATAGTTGCAATATTCACAATAGCAAAAACATGGAACCAACCCCATTGCCCAACAAAAGTGAACTGGATAAAGAAACTGTGATACATATACATGATGGAGCATTGCACAGCCATAAAGAAGAACAAAATCGTGGACTTTGCAGAAAACTGGATGGAGTTGGAGACTATCATACTTAGCAATCTATCACAGAAACAAAGAACTAAATACCACATGGTCTCACTAATAAGTGGGCACTGAACTCCAGCACAAGGGAGGGATCAGTAGTCCCTGGACACTGCCAGGCAGGAAAGGAGGGAGGGGGACATGTAACAACACAAAGGGTACCTGGTCCTAAACCAGGGGTTATGAGGGCCAGTTGGAGGACCAAACTTCACCTGCTTGCAGCCTACTTGTGTAGTTAACCCTTACTTGTACCCCACATCTCTATAATAAAATAAAATTTTTTTTAAGTATATGGAAAAGATGATTAAATATATTACTGTTACTGTTCAACGAAAAATTAAAGTTAATAATCAAAATGAAAACAAAGAACAACTGGAAATGTTTGCAGCATCTATCAGACAAAAGATAACAGTTTTATTCTATAAAAAGATTTTTCAATGAATGAAAAACATGGAGAATCTGTTGGAAAACTGGGTAAAGAACATAAACAAGAAATTGACTAAAATACGAACAGCCAATAAGCAAGAAAAAATCCAAATGCCAAGTAATCAATGAAATGCAAATTAAAACATTAATGATTACAGCATCCAAAAAAGATTGTTTTTTAAAGTCAATGATTCAATATTATCAATATTATGATAATTCTCTCAAGTAGTACCTGAGAGGATTACCATAACTAAGACAGTCAGGTAACGAAACAGTCATCCACACATTTGATTATTATCTGTTAAAGAAAGAAAAAGAACAAAGAAAAGGAGCACAGCAGGGGAGAAGAGTGACATACAAGATAAAAACAAAGGCAACTTTGTGAGAGGCAAAGTTTTGAATCTTAAGGAGTAGCCGATCTTGTCCCATGTTTCATGTGATGCCAGCAATACGTTTCAGCTCTGCCCTCCTGGCTGACAGCTGTTCTCAATATGAGAGAGAGAAATGAGAATTTCTTCTTGAAGTAAACAGATGGTTACTTAGGTGTGTAAATTTTTGCAATTGATGATTGCAAAAGCAGAAAAAAAATGTGCTTTGTACACAATCTTTAGTTTTTATTTTTATTGAAACTGTTTGCCTGTTAGCTGCATGACCAACTGCCATTTTCAGTTGTCACTAATGTAAAAATGAGGAATAAATATTACAGTCACTAAAACTCCTGCTTTATTTGATGTGTGTGTATATTGTCTGTTCAATAGATGTTTCTCTTTTGTTATATGTTTATTTTTCAATTTTACACATCTGTCTATACACATTGTCTTTCCATATATATTAACAGGTGTACTTTCAAACTATTATTGGCATAACTATTAATAATTGCAAATCTGCTATAAAACCACAGCCATCTAATTTTTCTTCATGAGAGAAATGCTTTTACTCCAGTTTAGTAACTGAACTACATTGGTATATGACTGTAAGCATTTACATTATTGCAAAGATGTTTTAGAGATTTAGCAATATTCTTTGTGATCTTTCCTGGAGAGGAACCAAAAACACTGAGGTTCTTATTCTATTATAAATCTATTAGTCTTACTCTGTAGATGTCTATCTATTTCCTTTTTCAGGAGCAGTCTTAAAATCTACTATGTACAAGAGGCTTAGACAGGTGTAAGTCCTTGTTGTACCAGATTCCTTTAATCCCTTAATGGACAAAAATAAGGAAGCCATTTCAACCCCTTTTTTCAGCTCTTTCTAACAAGATGAAAAATATTTCAGCAAGAATCCTGCTTACATAAGATACAGGAAAATTCACACTATCACTAAGTTTTCCATATCTGGGTCTCCTCCCTTCATGGTACCTGAGTAATGATGGTAACCTAAAGTCATGGAGAGTTGTGTTACAAGTCCATCAGATGAGAGGAAATCTGAGAAAGACTGAAATATGAGCCAATATCAGAGTAATGTCCACAGAGTAATGTCCACAAGCATAGACTACACCTTCATTTGCACAAAATGGTGGCTTCCATTTTGTCTTTTTTTTAAGAGTTGCGGGGTACAAGTGAGGATATACTACATAAGTAGTTTGCATGAAAGAGAAGTTTAGTTCCTCTCTGCCCCGATAGTGGACCAGGTACCCAGTGTGTTGCCACATGCCCCTATCCCTTCTTCCTCCCCTAGCAATGTCCAGAGTTTACTGATTCCACCCTTATACTAGTATGACCAGTGATCATGACCTGTTTATGAGTGAGAACATGTGGTATTCAGTTCTTTGTTTCTGTGATAGTTCACTTAATATGATGCATCATTGTTGCTGCAAAAGCCATGACTTCATTCTTCCTTATAGCTGCATAATATTCCTTTGTGTATATGTACCACATTTTCTTTATTTGGTCCACTTGCAATGGACCTCTGAGTTGGTTCCATGATTTTCCTATTACAAATAATGTTGCAATAAATATGCATGTGCAAGTCTTTTTTTTTTGAGTTGGAGTCTCACTCTGTCACCCAGACTGGAGTGCAGTGGCACACTCCCGGCCACCACAGCCTCAACCTGCTGGACTCTGGCAATCTTGCCGCCTCAACCTTCCAAGTAGCCAGAACTACAGGTGTGTGCTACCATGCCCTGATAATTTTTGATTTATTGTAGAGACAAGGTCTCGTCAAGTTGCCCGTGTGGATCTCGAACTCGTGGGCTCAGGTAATCCACTTGCCTCGGCCTCCCAAAGTGCTGGGATTACAGGCTGAGTCACCCAGCCCAGTCAAGTGTCTTTTTGGTAGAACAATTTATGCTCCCGCTGGTTGTATTCCCAGGAGAGGGATTGCTGAAAACTATGGACGTTCAATTTTTCTTTCTTTGAGAAATCACCACAATGCTTTCCATAGAAGTTAAACTAGATTACATTCACACCCTCAGTGTAGAAGCATCTCCTTTTCTCCATCCTTACTGGTGATAACCATCCTTACTGGTGTTAGGTGGTATCTCATTGCAGTTTTAATTGCATTTCTCTGATGATTAGAGAAACTGAGCATTTTTTCACATGTTCGATGGCTGCTTGGACATTTTCCTTTGAGAAGTATCTGTTCATGTTCTTTGCCCACTTTTTAAATGGAGTTGTTTTGTTTTGTTTTGTTTTCCTTCCAATTCACTTGAATTCCTTGTAGATCCTGGATGTCAGACCTTCATCATATGCATAGATTGCAAATATATATATAAATATTTCCCCCCATTTTGTGGTTTATCTCTTTACTCTTTTGATGGTTTCTTTAGCTGTGCAAAAACTTATCAGCTTGATAAAGAACAAAGTTGAAGACATCACAATTCCAGAATTTAAACTTTAAACTACAATAACAAACATGTCTTGGTTAGAAACGGAACAGAACAGAGAATCCAGAAATAAAACACAGTCCCTCAACCAACTCATCTTTGACAAAGTCATCAACAACAAATATTGGGGAAAGGAAACTACATTTGACAAATAGTGCTAGGAATAGCCATATGCAGGAGAATGAAACTGGATCCTTAACTTTCACTGTATATAAATATTAACTCAATATGAATCAAGGACTTAAAACTTCAAACTATAAGAACCATTTTATCTTTAAGCATGATTCTTTGAAATTTCTGTTTAGGCTGGTACATATACCAGGAGATACATCCATCCATACTTAACAGAACCAAGAAAACAAACTAACATAGAGAGGAAAGAATCAGGTAAACTACCCTAATATCACCCTACCTAGGGAATTTGAAATGTAACAAGAATTACACAGCTGCCGTTGGTACCGCCATGTGACAAGACAAAGAAACAAATACTTCTATATTAACCTAGGTAACTTTAGATTATTTCTTACTTTTAAAATTAAAAGTTGATTTCTGTAATTTTTTGTTGCATTATCTCTGAATACTGAAGCATAATTAGAATCTTTACCAATTAAATATATATTTTATATGTATGTGCATGTATACACACACACACATACACACACACACACACACACACACATATATGCCTAGCTGTATGTATATTTATATATATAGGGACCAAAAAAAAACCACGGAATTATTTTTTGGAGAGCAGGTGCCTTGTAGTACTTGCTTCCCCCACTAGCTAAGTGTTCAGCATCAGTGTAAAATGTTGTTGTAACAGGTTGTGTTCAGCTTCAGAGTTCTTTTTTGGAAATTCCTTCAAGACATTTGCCCATTTCATGATGAGTGATTTACATGTACAATCTGCCCACCCTGCACTAAGTGTTCAGCAGTTTTTGATCAAAAAACAGCATGACTCTCATGCCCATCCTCCCTATTCACTCAATCTCACCCTGAGTGACTCTTTTTTGTTTCCTCAGATGAAAAAAAGTCCTCCAAAGGAAACGTTTTCCAGATGTGAAAGAGAGTGAAACAAAAAACAGCAGCAGTTCTATTTTTTTATTTTATTTTAAAGATGTGGGGTACAATTCAGGGTTAGGTATACAAATATTCATTATGCAGGTCCCCTTGTTGATGAGTTGTGTCCCCCCTTCCCCAGGCAGATTCCCTCTACTGCCAATCCTGCTTCCCCACTTTCCTTCTGGCAATTTCCTGCTACTTTCAATCCTTTTCTTGTAGTATTAGGATAATTGTTGAAGGTCTGTTTATGAGTGAGAACATGTGATACTCAGTTCTTTGTTTCTGTGAAAGATCACTCAGTATTATAGACTCTAAGTTCATCCAGGTTGCTGTGAAGTTCATGATTTTGTTCTTCTTTGTGGCTGCATAATATTCCATCATGCATATGTACCACATTTTTTTAATCCAGTCCTCTTTTGATGGACAACACAGTTGGTTCCATGTTTTTGCTACTACAAACAATGTTGCAAGGTGTGCAGGTGTCTTTTTTATAGAGTGATTTGAGTTCTTCCGGGTCTATTCCCAGTAGGGGGATTGCAGGGTCATATAGAAGGTTGATTTTTAGATCTTTCAGGAATCACCACACTGTTTTCCACAGAGAAAAAACAGGAGAAGCTCTAAAAGGCATCGACATGGATAGGTGCAAAACTGTTTTGAGAAGTGGAAAAGGTATCTTGAGAGGGTGTATTGCATCAAATGGAGAGTACATAGAAGGTGATTGAAGTTTAAACATGTAAGAATAAATGCACATTTATTAATAAATAAATTATGTATTTGGAGAGTTCCCCCTTCATACATGCTTAGTTTTATTGGGAATATAATTTTCCAGGCATGTACATAATTAAAGAGACCTATCTGCCTAAAAATCGTACTTATTTCTTTGTTTAGAACATTATGATTATAATAAATCTAGAGAATCTCCTATGAGAACAAAAGGTACGGGCAGTATAAAGATTTTACTTGCAGTATAAAGATTTGAACCTATGTTTGCCAAGAAATTGTCAACTCTTTATTTTATTTTGACTAGCAACATCAATCATGTCATGAATGTTTATATGAAAACAGTGTAGGTTAATCTCTCTGAAACAGAATGCTTTCTATATTAGAGTATTAAATTTGAAAGTTAATATTTGTACATACCCTAGTCACTTGTAAAAAACGATCCTAAACTTATGTGCCATGAAAAACAATTAAGGAAATATAGATAATAGATTTTTCTCAAATTTATTTTTATAAGAATAGAATATTAACGGCTAAGGACTGATAGTAGTTAGCCATTAGTCATGACTTAATATGCTCTTCATGTTTTTATAAGAAATTTATATTTAATAATTAATTTAATCTGTGATACATTTGTGGCAGATAGCTGATATTACAAATGCGTATACAGGGCGGAGAGAGCTCTAATATCTTACTATAGTCTACAACTTGTATGTGGCAGAATGGGAGTTTGAATTCTGAAATTGCAGCTATATTAAATCATGTGCTTAATTCTGTCCCATGCCCTTTCTTTATTTCTGGTATAACTGATCATGCCTACCTAAATTTATATTTTGCAACCTATATTAGATTTGCTTCTGAATATTTTAATGCATATAATATCAAATAGATAAAAAAAATTTTTCAGTGCATAAATTATATGTCACTTCAAATTTTAGGGAGAATAAAGTAGGAGTGTTAATAAATAAGCATATAATACGATTAGAAATAAACTTGTGATTCAAATGACCTCACTACTATGGATCACAGCATTTTTTTCTCATCTTTGTGATAAACATATTAAAGGAAAAGAGGAAATGATAAATATCCTATTATTTAGATCCTGAATAATTCAAAAGCAATGCTAACATTATATGAAAAAAATCTCACTTTTCTTTCTGCTCTCTATGACTGGTGATATGTTGAGGAAGATAAAAAGTTTTCTCATACTAGTCTCTGACACTATCCCATGACTTTTGAACTATTCCCCATCCTTATCTTGATTTCAAGAAACTTTGTAAAGCAAAAATATAAGCATGCTGCTCCCAAGTAATAAGTAAAATGTAAAGACTTGCACAATATGCATGCCCCCAAAACAGATCTACAAACAAAATATCAAGATGAATCAAGATTTTAGCTATTCTTCCTGGATATTCATTCCAGAAAGGAAATGAAAGGTTGTTAGACCTTTAATCTCACTCTATCCCACTTTGTGCTTGAAGTTTCAATAAGTTTCAAATGACACATGAGACTAGCTCGGAGACACTGTTAAGTGATGTTCAAGTCTCACTTCTTAATGGGGACTTTGTTCTTCTTTGGATCTTATAAATGGCATTTTCTTCAGACTCTTCCCTCAGTGATGGCTCTAAATCCTTTGAAAAACCCTCTACCAATCACTCTTGTCATACTTAGCACTGAATAGCTCTGCCACCCAGGAAGGAAGAAATCATATGTGTTTGTGGCATCGACCTAGAAGCATATGTCAAAATAGATACGTAAAAAACCACAAGATTTATTACAGTCATTGTCAAATTTTTGCCCTTGAAAATTTACAATTAGCCACATGGGAATGTAAAGTCATTCTTCATACTCTTTTGACTCATTTTTCCATAGTGCTTTCTCTTTCTCTCCGTCTCTCTCTCTCTCTTAACCTGAAGAGAAAAAAAATCATAATTTAGATGTGATACAATGTTTATCTTTACAAGGAAAGAGACTGGTAACTCAATGTTGATACTGCCACAAGTGAAGTCTATAATTTCTTGAGGAAAAAAAAAGACAAATGTCCTATATACACAACCTGTCACCAAACTTAATCTTTAGAAAACTAAACATTCAATTCCACCAGAAAATGATCAATTACATTTTTCCCATTGAGGAACATTAATTTTACTGCTGTTAGTATGTCTTTTGTTTATCTAATTAATATGTAAAATAGTAACATTTTCACCAAGTAACTAAGTTCTCTTCACACATATACCCAATTTCTCCAAATGAATTATTTACCCCTTGAATATCTAAAAAGGAAATGAATTTAAAATACTGAGATCATGCAACATTGTTTCGATCTTTTTTGGTAATCATCAATGATCAATTCAAGAAAATTTATCTCCAAAACATTTAATAAGTGTGGGCTGCCCTCACCATTAGTGTCCTATAACAATCTCTCATCACTTTTCAGTTGACCACCTTAGAACTACTTTTCATTTGACCTCCTTGAATACATTTCCATCAAGCCTGAAGGATGATGCATCTGAAAAGGAATTGTGGCCATGTCATTACCCTAATTTAAATGCCAAATAGTTCTCCTGACACATATGCTGGCGGTTCATAAACAGAGGCTTAGTTGAAGAAACTTTTTCCAACCTATGCTACTCCTTTTCCCATTATATATGGCATAAGGTTAGCAGTTATTACTTTCAAAATCCTCCTAGGCAATCCTGTTTCAAACATCAACACAATAACCCTTTACCCATCCTTCCTCACTCTGATTTACTGACAAAAGTCTAAGCTGCTAACATTGACAAATAAAGCTTTCCATTCATCCATAGCTCTGCGTCTCCTGTTTTAACTCATTATTAACATCATTAATAACCAACTGTTTCTAGATCCTGTTGCAAATTGTATTTATCTATACTTTTGTTTTAATATCTTTGTTTAGAACAGGTTTGAGCTCTCTATTTATGCAATTTTATTGGATCACAGCTGTACTCATTCCCCTACTGTTAATGTCAAGTTTTGCTTACAACAGTAGAGTTGAAAAATGCAAAGGCTCCCATATTACCTTCAAAACCTAGAATATTTGCTGTCAAGTCCATTAGAGAAAAAGTTTGCACACCCTGACTACTAAGTATTTTTTGCTCTTTCAATTGTCTAATCTTTGTATATAGTCAAGATTCAGAGATGCCTCGTTTATACAGGAAAAAAAAGAATTGACTGGGCATGGTGGCTCATGGCTATAATCCAAGCACTTTGGGAGATCAAGGAGAGAGGATTACCTGAGCCCACAAGTTCAAGGCCAGCCTGGGCAACTTGGGGAGACTTCATCTCTACAATAAATCAAGAAAAATTCGCCAGACATGGTGGCTCATGCCTGCAGTTCCAACTACTTAGAATGCTGAAGTGAAAGGATCGCCTGAGCCCAGCAGGTAGAGACTGTGCTGGCTATGAGCGTGCAACTGCACTCCCACCTGGATGACAGAGTAAGACTGACTCAAAAAAAAAAAAAAAGAAAGAAAGAAAGAAATACAAGAGACTATGCATACTGCATGTACAAATTGGCTTACCACCACTTCTCAGAGCAAAACTCTCTTCTTAATATCCATATTCTTTAAGCTTATGGCTATTCTACTGAAATTTCCTGCCTTTTTCACTATTCTCTACTTTGTAGGAGATACTTTTCTTTATAATATCTATATCACAAATGCCTAAAGCATAGCAAGCAGATAATATGTTTGCAGATTTGAACTGCTGAGGATTGGGTAGGGAAGCGAAGATTCCAAAATGATTGTGTGCCGCAGTCAGAAGGCTCACAGAGCAGAAGGAAAAATGTCATGATTACTCATTACTACAATACAGCATTAAATTGACACTAGTTGAGATAACACAGAGTAATGGAAGTTAATAAAGGGGGGGGAAATAACTCATTGCCAGAAAGGAAGCATATCTAGAAAGTTTGTGCTAAAAGATTTAAAAAAAAAAAAAAGATTTGAGGCACCAGCCATGGGCCAAATGTATCTTGCTAGGATGATATAAATGATCCAATTTTCTCATATAACTAAAACTCTAAGAACTCTAAGAAAATAATATAACTAAATCCCAAAGTTATGAAATTGATAAATGTTAAGTTATGTCACTTTCTAAAGTGCATATTCCTTCAACTTTCTAAAGTGCATATTCCTTCAACTAGATAAGACCCAGTTGCCCCATGTATCCTCCCAGGATAATGATGGTGGATCTAAGTGGTTTAACCAATCTCCAGTACGTTATATGTACATACAAAATGGTTTGATTTATCTCCTTTATTGCCTTCAAATGTAGCTTAAAATTTTCCTTTTTGATTAAAGACAGATTTCTTAATAATATCTTTGGGTGATACCATTACTTCCTATTCATTTGCATGTTCTAAGCATACTGCATAGCCTGGGGGAAGATATTAACCTCAACCCTCACTCAGATTCCCTCTCCTGTCCACCCCTCAGCACTGCATAGACCTGTGCTTGGGAATGTGAAGAGGGTGAGGAAGGGTAGCTAGCTTTTCACTAGATTTGGAACAGTAGACATAGAGTGGTAGGATCGAAGGTGTGATTTGGTTCTAGGACAGCCTCTTCTCTGCCAACTTCTAGTATCTAGTTTTGTCTTATTTATATGATAGTATTTTAAGTATTGTTAATTTGTTTTTTCCTAGCTCTCTGCTTCTTTTTTCTTTTATCCAAAGAAACAAAAGAATATTCAAAAATAATATATCCAACAGAAGTATCAAACCCAATAAGTATATTATCTAATTCACATTCAATAAATGCATTTACCAAATATATTATTAGAATATAAGAATACATTCTGAGTATATGAGTTGACAATGTAATTTGAATATATTGATGGAATACAGTTTCAATGTATTCAGGAAAAGATATGTGAAGAATGACATTCACAAAACTATATTTTAGATTGTTCTTGCAGAGTCTCAATCAGGAATATATTCATCAACAATAACACATTCACAAGGAAAATATTCTTGAGTATGTTTTTGAATAAGAAAGTTCACGGGACGGGGGGTGGGATTGGCAGTTGAGGGAAACTCCTAGGGGAGGGAGGGGCATACCTCATTAACAAGGGTACTTGCATGATCAATGTTTATATACCTAACCTGGAATTGTACCCCACATCTTTATAATAAAAATTTTTTTTTAATTAAAAAAAAAAGAAAGTTCACAGAGACTTTCAAGTTTCTCTATTTTCTCTTTCTGAAGGTTGTTAATAACTCTGGGTTTGAAGGTGTTCTCTTCTCCTTTTCCAGCATGCTATTATCCTGTCTTATTCTGGTGACTTAAATCAGAATTTCATTCGGCAATATTATCAGTAAAAAAGAAGGAACCATGACCTGTGGTCATATTTGTCCCCAAAAAACAGGTGATACATATCAAACTCATCTGGTTATACTGCTAATTTAAACAATTTAGCAAACTTTCCACCAGGAATTAAGATTCCAGTTTCCCTTGTCTGTATCTACAGTACTCTCAAGAGATTGACCCCTTGCTTGGCTTGGAGAATGGAAAATAAAGCACATCAGAAATCCCCAGGCAACATAATTATTTATTCTTCTCTGCAGTGTTTATAGATAGAGATAGATGGGCTGGAGGTTGCAGTGATGACTGTGGGATAACAGAGCTAGTGTGACCATCCATTAATAGATTATCATAAACTCTTATGACTAATTTTTATAATACTTTCATGGCCATTTCTTTAAAATATGGAGTATTGAATATTTCTTTCCTTTCATTCTTGAATTCTAGTTGCAAAATCCAAGGCAACTGGAGAAAATCCATTCAAAATTACCTCTTACAAATATTAAGAGTTGAATTGTCAGGTTGATTGAGAAAAGACCTTTCAAGTCACTGGGATCAGCATATTAAAATATATGGAGACTGCAAAGGACATGGCATATTGGATGACCCTGAAGGTTTAAAATTTTAGAATTAATGATCACAAACAAGAGAGGAGAAAGTGAAGAGAGAAAGGCTGTGAGGAAACAGATGAAGTGTCTCACATGCTCTATTTGAAGCTGCAAGCAGGACAGGTGCAGGGGCTCCCACTTGTAATCCCAGAACTTTGGGAGGCCGAAGAGGGAGGATCACTTGAGGCCAGAAGTTTGAGACCACCCTGGGCAACATGGAGAGACTCTGTCTCTACAAAAAATAGGAAAATTAGCCACCAGTAGTAGTGTTTGCCTATAGGCCTAGCTACTTGGAAGGCTGAGGCAGGAGGATAGCTTGAGCCCAGAAGTTCAAGGTTGTAGTGAGCTATTACCCAAAAAAGTTTCAAGCGCCGGGCTCGGAGGCTCAGCCTGTAATCCCACGCCTTGGGAGGCTGAGGTGAGTGGATTGCCTGAGTCCACGGGTTTGAGACCCACCTGGGCAACTTGGCGAGACTTCATCTCTACAATAAATCAAAAAATGAACCGGGTGTGGTAGCACGCACCTGTAGTTCCAGCTACTTGGAAGGCTGAGGCGGAAGGATCGCCAGAGCCCAGCAGGTAGAGGCTGCGGTGGCCAGGAGCGGCCACTGCACTCCAGTGTGGGCGACAGAGTGAGACTCCAACTCAAAAAAAAAAAAAGTTTCAAGCATAGTCAAAAATTTTGTTTTAGGCCAGGCATGATGGCTCATGCCGGTAAACTTAGCCTTTTGGGAGGCTGAAGAGGGAGAATGGCTTGAGGCCAGGAGTTCAAGACCAGTCTGAGAAACATAGCAAGATCTTGTCTCCACAAAAAATAATTAATTAACTAACTGAGTGTGGTGGCATGTGCCTGTAGCCCCAGCTACTCAGGAGGGTGAAGTTGGAGGAGAGCTTGAGCCCAATCATTCAAACGTAGGGTGAACCATGGTCATGCCACTGCACTCTAGCCTCAATAGAGGCCAAAAAAAAAAAACAGAAGAGAAAAAAAGCCACCAAATTTTGCCTTATTAAAACATATTCTAATGTATATATAATATATAATTTAAAATATAACATTTTCTTTAAGATTTCTATCAAAATTGAGTATTTTATTTTTATACAGTAGTTCTAAAGAGCTTCACAAGCAAGAAGGGTAAAATTTATGCAAGAAAAAAATTATTATTTTCTATAAAGTTTTACTTTAAATAGGAAACATTCTCAATATGATTTTTATATACTTTAAATGTTTTGCATCAGAATTTGAATAAAGGTGGTGTTGAAAATATTATAGTTTATAGTTCTTTGGAGAAACTCCTGAGAACTAGACAACTGAAACAAATACCAAATCAGAAAGATTTTATGGTGGCTAAACAATGGTAGACTATGAGGTGGAATATCTGGAAATCAATTAACACACACAAAACATGTAAGGATACTGGGTGTTCTGAAGCTATAAATTACCATGAGTTATGCACCTATCTAAAGAATATGATCTCTGTGAGTTTTTAAGTGGATATTAAAGGAAGTCTCATTATGCAAAGAGCAGATTTTTATAACTCTGGAAAGAATATGCCAAATAGTATAAAAATCTGGAAGCATGGTTGAATAACATTATCAGTTTCCAAAGAAAAAATAGGAAATTCTAAGAATAAAAGTGTTGTCCGTTTTTAAGCTACATTCTCCAGTAAAAATACCCAATGTTTCAAGTGATGACAACAAGTAAGGATTGAGAAGTACAAATTTATTCCATAAATAAATGATATTACATAGTCAAAACCAACAATGCATATTTGATGAAAATGTACAAATATGTATAAGCAGAAAATGGAATCTCCATAATAAGACTCAAATTCTGAAATATGATTAAATATAGGTTAAGCATATTTAAATTTTTTTTTTTAGGAACAAATATTCTCCTACAGAAAAAATACATTGCCATTTTAATACTTTAAAAAATTGTTTTGTTACCAATTAAATATTTTATGAGCCTAATGATTTTAAGTATTCCACTAATCACTTTGTATACTTCAATGTTACACTCACAAAGGATGTTAAAACAATATACTTGCCAGACAATGATTAGAGATTATTTTATGTTTTTTACTTAAAATAAAGAGTCAAGTAAAAGACAGACATTTTAGTGTTTACAAGGAATTAAGGTTTACAAGTCAGATGAATAAGTAGATCAATCATCTACTCTAACTGGGTAATTTATTTTCAGATATTAATATGAACTGTTTTTCCCTCAAGAGAAAGACAGATTTAGGCAAAAATATAAAAAGTAATCCTCAACAAGTCTAGACAGAAAGCTAACCATGGAATTATGCAATTAAAATGCGACTTCCTAGTGTCTTACGTTTTAGCTGAGAATATGAACATAATTTCTTGGCAGAAAAGAACAAATGTGAACAGTCAAGACAGGGTAATTGTTTTAAATGAAAGAAAAAAAAATCAGGACTCATGGCCGTTATATCACATGGAAATCATACTTTATAGATGTCACAATCACTAGTGATGACACAACTCATTTAATATCACTAACTCCTCTGTCTCTACTTTGTGTTTGTGGTTTGTAGAGATCATTCATTTCTAAAATTTAAGTTTTGAAAATAACTTTGCACATTAAAAATCAATCTAAGCTCTAATCAAACATTGCAAAACCTTCATTTTGCCCTGTGAGCCTCTGCTAATTATCAGATCTTCACTATCTCTAAATTTCCTGTTATAGTAACTTACATAAAACTGTTCCATACACTAAACTGCATATATAATAGAAAAAAGTTTGTATCCATGATCGGAACCACAGTGTTCTCATAAACTAATTCCCGGAATGATAGCCCATCAGCTCTGCCCTATTCTATTCATTAGAAGTAGGCCAATAAATTCAGCCTACATTCAACTGGAGAGGATTGTACTAGGCTGTGAATCCTTGTGGGAGATATCACTGGGGAACATTCTAGAGACTGCCTACTATATTATGAAAAAATATATCTCTAACTGCTTTATTTCTCAATTATTTTCCTAGTAGACTTCTGAATTCCTAAATTTTTCATTAATGGATGCCCTAAACTTAACATAGTAATATTGTCAATGACTAACTCTTCACACAGATTCTCATGCTTTTTAAATTTAATTATGATCCAATATAACTACTTTTACTGAATAATCTAGGGTGTTGATATAATTTTTTTCCTACTCCCAGAGGGGTCTCCAGAATGTTAGGTCAGATCCCCACTGGGTGGATGGGTGCCTTATGGAAGATGCAAAGATTTGCACAGAAGTTAAGTTAGAAAACGTAATTTATTTAGAAAGTAAATGAGAGAGAGAGACTGAGATTCACCTCTATAAGAAAGGAGTGGGGGGGTGGTCAAAGTTTAGGATACATAGCGATGGACATAGATCAAAGAGTACATGACCACACCAGAGTCTAGAAAGGCAATGGCCAATATAAAATTTTTTACAGTTTATTATATTTCAAGAATAATAATATGAATCATAATAAGAGGCATGTGCAAGACATGAAGATCCCAAATGAATACCAAACCAGAGTTTTTATCTACAGTCCTACCATCTTATAGGGAAGACAGATCAGATTATAATAACACAACATGAAAGGCGCAATAACAGAGATTCACATAGCATTGTTGGTTCACAATAAAAATGCTCTACCCAGGCAACACCCTCGGTTCACCTCTCTGTGGGAGCTTTTCTGTCTTCTCAATAAATCCTGCTTTCAAAAAAAAAAATGTTCTACCCAAACTTTGGAAATAAGAAGTGGTTTTCTAGGTATGGTGATGACCAAGCAGAGTCTAAAAGAATGAACTAGGAAATCTATCAAGTGTGGGAATGCAGGGATGGAGGGAAAGGGGGTTTCAGGCTGAGAAAAACACAGGAACCATAACAGCAACCACCAAAAACAACACAGCTGAAAGTGTTCAAGAAACTGAAAGCAAATGCATACATTCTAGAGACAAAAAGATTAAGATAACAAGGGAGAAGAGTACAGTTATGGAGATTCTTCTCAACTAAAGTGATTCTGGAAACTGAAGGAATGACTGGATTGGAATTTAAAAAGATATTTGTTGTGGGGAGTTAGGGGAAGTGGAAGTGAGGTGGTAAACATTAATCCATGCTTTGTATCCTGGGCTCCTGGGTGGATCACATGGCACAAAACAATAAACATAATGTATCAGCTGGAGTTGTAAGACTACAAACAATAGAAGACAATCCTGGCTATCTTAAGTAGAAAGAAAATGTGTTGGCAAATATAGTAGGCAGCCTCTGAGGTATTCCCCAATGATCTCCCTGCTGAGATTACAGCCTAGTATAAGCCCCTCTAGTTGAGCATGGGCTGAATTTATTGACCTACTTCTAATGAATAGAATAGGGAGGAGTGATGGGATATCACTTCAGGAATTAGTTTGTAAGAACACTATGGTTTTCATCATGAAGCGCTCTCTCTCTCTCTCTCTCTCTCTCTCTCTCTCCCTCACATAGATCACTTACCTTGGTATAAATCAGCTACCACATTTTAAGAAAGCCCTGTGGAAAGGCCCACATAGTAAGCCTGGAAACAAACATTGAGAACTGTCTACAACAACACGGGGAGCTTACTTGCCCCCGTGGTTGTAGTACCACTAATAGTATGATTGCAATCTCAGAAAATTTAATTTGCAGGCACCCAGCTAAACCACTCCCAGATTCTTGAGCCACAGAAACTATAAGAGAAAATAAACATTTGTCATTTTAAACTGTTCCATTTCTAGATAATTCGCTTCACATCAAAAAATAACACAAGAAGATATCAAATGGGGCATAGTTGGAATAGTAGCAATGAAAATAAGAACATCCTGGAAAGTAACCGAGGCAGCAAGAACTACTCAATTACCCAAGAAGGACTGAAATAAATGGATTTCAAGTTTTCAGTACTTGTATCATGACATTCAAAATGAAAAGTTTCTGGAGAGAAAATCCAATTGCATTTCAGAAATGTGCTCCTCATTATGTCACACATTACAGTAAAAGAAAAGACCTACAATAAACAAACTTCATATTTTTCAAAGACTTTGTGTCCATAGAGAAAGCACTCAAATGAGAGACAGATAGTTCTACAAAATAAAGCCAAGGAGCTGTTAAGAAGGATAAACCAGTGTGTGGTAGATATATAATGAATGGCCACAGTCTAAGGAGAAAGAAATCCCATGTTGAGCATAGTGATTTTTATATGATATCCAAGTGTAGATATGCATGCACAGTTTTATATGTGGATCTAAGCTTAAATGAAAGAGGCCAGGGACATAGTTGAGAACCATCAGCACCTAGCAAGTATTGGAATAAAAATAAATTTATTTGTCACTTTGGGAAAGCAGACTGAATAATAGGAGCCTTTCACTGAGGGCAGAATGTTATGGTTACCAACATTGCAAAAAATATTATTAAAAAAATCAACATTTTAAAGAAAAAGATAAGCACACATAGGAAGAATATCAGTCAAATTTGTGGTGAATCAACAGAATCCTGGGAATCAAAATCAAGAGAGAAGAGAATTTCAAAGAGGAAATGATTGGCAGTATCAGTTGTATTCAAATATTTTAGTAAAATATGAATTGCAAAATGGCCTTCACATTTGAAAATCAAAGTTCATAGATTTTTTTTTCTAATACATCAACCATCTCAACATCAATATCCAAATCCTGTTCATAAAATCTGGTGACTATGATTTGCTCTCAAGATAAAGTTCAAAGTTCTAGAATCTCACATAATCTATCTAGCACTTGTAAATACTACTTACCTCTCTGACAATATTATGTTTTTTTGAAGACAGAGACTGTATCTTGTTTTTCAATCTTGTTATAGCGATGCTAGTATTAAAGATACAGTAAGTTACCAGTAAATTAATATTAAATGCAAGGTATTTACATTGCTCACTATCATCTCTCTCTCCCTCTCTCTCTATCTCTCTCTCTCTCTCTCTCTCTCTCTCATCTCTCATCTATCTACCTACCTACCTACCTACCTACATATCTATCTTCCATCTCTCTACTATTTTTTACAATATCTGTTAATAAGCTAAATTGATTACGGTTTAACTTATAAGGCTGACACTAAACAAAGTTCCTCTCTCTTTCTCAAGCACATGTGTGCATGCACATTTTGATATAGTAAATACAACACTGTTCTCTGTATCTTCACATATTCTGTTCTATCTTCACTTATTTCCCCCTTTACCTACTAATTAGCAAAGAATGCAGAGTGAGTCTAAATAATAAATTAGGTTTTTATAGTTCTCCACCTTTGCTTGACAACTTATCTTTTTCATTATAGAAAAGCAACAAACAAACAAAAATAGAAACAACTAATTGACACTGTATGATTTATTCCCTAAATTAATTTTTTAAACTATAACCTGCATCTCCATCAAATAGATAGCTACACTATCATGAACACAACCGATTTTTGGTCAAGTATCATTAGTTAATGGGTTAAAAAATAAGCTTCAAAACTTGGACAAAGAAAAAGAAGGACAAGGCCGGGCTCAGTAGCTCAGCTTGTAATCCCGCGCCTTGGGAGGCCAAGGTGAGTGAACTGCCTGAGCCCTTGGGTTCGAGACCCACCTCGGCAACTTGGCAAGACCTCATCTCTACAATAAAAATCAAAAAAGTTAGCCGGGCATGGAAGTGTGCGCCTGTAGTTCCAGCTACTTGGAAGGCTGAGGTGGAAGGATCACTGGAGCCCACCAGGTTGAGGCTGTGGTGACCGGGAGCGGCCACTGCACTCCAGTCTGGGCGACTTTTTTATTTTTAAGATGTGGGGCAAAATTCAAGGCTAAGTACATAAGCGGTCATCATACAGGTAAAGCTTGGTACTCTTATTGATGTCGTATGCCCCACTCCCCTTCCCTGGTAGTGTCCCACTACTGTCAATCCCTTTCCTATAGTATTATGATAAATGTCCAGGGTCTGCTAATAAGTGAGTACATGTCGTACTCAGATCTTTGTTTCTGTGATAAATCACTGAAATATTATACTCTAATTCCATCCAAGTTGTTGCAAAGTGCATAATTTTGTTTTTCCTTATGGCTGCAAAATATTCCATCATGCAAATGTACCACACTTTCATTCAGTCCACTTTTGATGGGGAGCACAGTTGGTTGCATGTTTTTTCTATTGTGAATAATGCTGCAATAAACATGCATATGCAGGTATCTTTTTTGTAGGGTGATTTAAGTTACTCCGGGTACATTCCCAGAAGGGTGATTACTGGGTCATATGGAAGGTCAACTTTTTGAACTTTTAGAAATCGTCACATTGCTTTCCACAGAGGTTGTACTAGTTTACAATCCCACCAACAGTGTAGAAGAGGTCCCTTTTCCCCACATCCTTTCCAGCTTCTGTTGTTTTTTTGTTATTGATGACTCTAACTGGAGTTAGGGTGTATCTCTGTGTGGTTTTAATTTGCAGTTCTTTGATGATTAATGAGGCTGAGCAGTTTTTCATGTATCTGTTGGCTGCTCATATGTCTTCTGAGAAGTGTCTATTCATATGTTTTGCCATTTTTTAATACTATCAAGCTACAATAATCAAAACAGTTGGTAAAAGAACAGTAATATAGACCAGTGGAACAGAATATAGTTTCTGGAAGCAAAACCTCAATATCTCAACCAACTTATCTTCGACAAAGCCTCCACCAACAACCACTGGGCAGAGAACTTATTCAGTAAGTGGTGCTGGGAAAACTGGCTGACCACATGCACGAGACAGAAACAGGACCCCTACATATCACCATACATAAAAATTAACTCTAAGTTGATCAAAGATCTAAATGTGAAACCTCAAACTATAAGAAGTTGAAAAGAAAATGTAGAAAGCATCCTTATGAAAATTGGAATAGGCAGCCAATTCCTGATCAAGTCTCCAAAAGCGAATGTCATATAAGATAGACAAATGAGACCTCATCAAACTGAAAAGCTTCTGCAAAGTAAATGAAACCATCAAAAGAGTGGGAAGACAGCGCACAGAATGGGAAAAAATATTTGTCAACAGTAAATCTGACAAAGGCCAAACATCCAAGGTCTACAAGGAACTCAAAGGTGTCAAAAGGAAAAGAAAAACCTAATTTTAAAAGTAAAACTCTTTTAGTATTTGTTTTAGTGACTTTAGCTATGTGTCTGGAAGATTGTTTACCAGGTTAATAGTAATACAGGTTAGTTTCAATGTCTTCCAATGTTAATGTTTTGTAAGTCTTACATGGAATTTGTGACATGACTTATTTAAAGTTAGCAGGAGAACAGCCATCATCCTTTGCCAATTCCAGTTCGCATACTAAATGTGGATATTCTCATGCGGTATGGCACCTGCATAAGTTTGAAAAATTGAGAATCATGAAAATGGTATTTCAATAGCAGTTCAGTTCAGCAAAGGGACAAAATTTATCATGCAACATAACACCTTGAACAAGGTTAATGTCCTGTAGAAACCACATTTCCCTGAAGATTTTGTTGTTGATGATGATTTTAAATAAATACATACATAATCCTTCTATTGCATGGTTTTTTCTCATATATTCAAATACTGTCAAATTATGTGTCAACATAATGAAAAACTATAGCTACAGCAAAAATAATATACAAGGCACACATAAATAACGCACATACACAGATTAAAGATAACATTTCTTTTTAAATAATGGGTATCTAATGTAATTTTTTTCAAAAGTAATGAAGTTTTACTAAATTTTTAGTCTCCCTTTACTCGTTTCCCAAACTAAAAGGTAATGACAAATTTGATAAGACAGGAAATTATAATATATTTACTTGAATTACACAGCTAATTGCCATTTGTGTTCTTTCTTTTTAACCAGGGAAAACTGTCCCATTTTAGTACACCCACACCTACACACATACACATGCAAAGACACACAAACACATATACACTCACACACACACACACACAAAAGAGAGAACGCAACAATCTGTCCCCTACTATAAGTTATGACTCATTATAAGTATAAAAAAATTTGGCAAACTTGGATACTTTGTAGAACTTGAAAATGTATATACATTTTAAAAGTTGGTCTGTTACTGATGGATTCTTGACCTGAGCCCTATACCATATCCACTCTCTCTCTGTCTCTCTATCTCTTTCTTATTCTATCTTGCACACACATGCAGGCATACCATATTTTTCCCAAAGTAATCAAAGCAAAGCATCACTGAAGTTTTCTGAAGACCTCTTTTTTACCTGACACTGAAAATAACCAGTATTGGCAGAAACCTTATAGGGAACTCTGGACATTAAATAAATATTGAAGAACTTGCTCAGTAAAAATTTGTAAAAGTAGCCGGGCTCGGTGGCTCAGCCTGTAATCCCGCGCCTTTGGGAGGCTGAGGTGAGTGGATTGCCTGAGCCCACGGGTTCGAGACCCGCCTGGGCAGCGAGACTTCATCTCTACAATAAACCAAAAAATCAGCCGGGTGTGGTAGCACGTGCCTGTAATTCTGGCTACTTGGAAGCCTGAGGCGGAAGGATCGCTGGAGCCCAGCAGGAGAGGCTGCAGTGGCCGGGAGCGGCCACTGCACTCCAGTCTGGGTGACAGAGTGAGACTCCAACTCAAAAACAAAAACAAAAAAATTGTAAAAGTTTCTATTTTGTTTCATTGAGATGGAGGTGTTCACACAGTACAGCTGGCCCTCAAATTTAAATTTTCACATATATAAAATTAGAGTCTGCAAGGTAATTATATAATACTTTGTAATTCCTGTTTTACAACTAATTTTATAAGATGCAAATTTAAAATAATTGAAAGAAGCAATTGTCAAAGAAAAATGTCTTTTGTTTTTTTTTTTTTTTTTTTTTTTTTAGGAATACTTAACACTACAGTTGCCCAGTAATTGATAGAAACATTTTCCTTCTCAGCTTGGCAGCTACCAGAGAGATGACAAAAGAAAAATGTGGCAGGTTTTCTGCCCCCTTAGGCTTGATTTGATTTAAAAATTAGTTATATCTGCATAAAAAATTCCTAAAATATTTTAAGAATAATGTTTAAATGTTGAATCTCTTTATCATGTAAGAATTTGTCCTTGATAATGAATATACTTATACACATATTTGTGTATATAGGTATACACAAATGTATTCATGTATACATTAGTGAAGGATGTTAGAGCTTCCCCAAATGCATGTGTGTGTGTGCGCGTGCACATACACGTATTCCTTTACTCAACAGTTTAAATTTTCTATGGAATCTTGCTTTAGGAAATTTATGGCATAACTTTTGCATATTAAAATAGTATAAGATTTTCTTTAATAATATTCTATTTGGATACTGTGAATTAGGTAGAGTGAGAAGTTGGTGACACATTTTCCATATTTAACTAATAAAGCAGGTATAGTCTTATTTATAAGATTACAAATAATTGGCATAATTTAATATCTGTGATATTCTAATAGATGAATGTATTGTTGCTATACAAGTGATTTGTACTTCTCTATATAGCTTCTTATTATCCTGACAATATATAAAGAATATTGCAGTTTGATAGATAGTGGAAAGAGAATATTTTGGCTTGGAAGTACCAAGAGATGTGAAAGTCAATAATATCTTCTTTGACTATCATTTATCTTTGACTATTTCCTCTGTCAGACTCTGGGGTTAGAAAAATGATCAAGATATAGTACTTCCCTCAAAAAATTCAGTCTTATTTTCGTGTTCCTTATTTTCCTGTCCTTTCCTCCCAAACTTATTTAACCTACTCATCATCATCATCTTTTCTGGCAACACATATACAAGCACATTTACACAGGTGACATGGTGCGATTTCTTTAAAGCAATCCTGATTGTGTCAAATATGTCAAAGTCAATACTTCCATAGTAGTCTCTTTGCATTATAAGTAATCTAAGATTAGCTGTTGTCAAAGATAAATTCATTTATAAGAATAAGAAAATGCTTAGATGTAAATTTATTTTCTTCAAGCAATAGTCCAAAAATGTATTTTTTTCAGATCTGGACTTATTCATTCATACCTTTATTTACTTTAGAAACATCTATAAACCATCTAATACACACTGAACACTCTGCTATGAGTTTAAATTTCAAGGATCTCAGATTCTAAAGTAGAAACAATTATGTGAACAAGTAAAATGCAAAGAAGAAAGGACTACATAAAATAATTGATGACAGAAGTGAGAGTGTGCCAACTCTTTCTGCAGTGTTGCAAGATAGCTTCTGTGAGAAGGTCATAATTGAGTTGATTATTTAAGGTTGAGTAGGATTTTACCAGATGGTCTCTCAAATTGAGAATGTGGGAGGGGAAGCCACTTCTGCCAGGAAAAAAAAAAAAAACCATATAAAAAAGTGCAGAAGAGATAGAGGGAAAATAATTTTGAGAAATGAAGTGTGTAAAAAGACACTTGTATGTTAACACTAAGATACATAAATCCCAGACAATCAGGAGATATTTAAAAATGAAGTAGTGAAATGTCATTCTTAATCTGTGTTTTACGTTTTAAATTTTAAGTACTTGAGTTAATATTTTTAATTTTGTGTTTTTAGTTATATTTCTCACATCTTATAAAGTCAAGCAAAATTGATGTTTCTCTTGAGTTTTCTCATAATGTACTGAATCTCATTTGTCCTATAATTTGTCAGACTAAATTGCTATTTTCCTGTCTATAGTCTTAAATTCCTTGTGATTCAAGGACAGAAACAACATTTTTTATTCACTTATAGGGCCCCCTAAGGTATCAAAAAAATAGAATGGTAACAATTATTTTATGCATAAATGAATGAATATTTCATTCACCTTCTCTGCTTTCTCATGGGAAAGACTTATCCAGTATTTTATATTTCACCAAATGTCTCCACAATCTAGTAGTTGCTTGGGACATTTACCCAGAAATTTTTTATGCCCTTCCCTCACAACATACATTAATCTATGAGAAAAATCCTGTCTGTTTTTTCTTTAAATTATGTCATGAACTTGATAACTTTTCACATGTTTAACCATTGTCTGAACTATCGCGGTTTCCTGCTGATTGATGTCTTCAGGTTATACTTGACAGTTTTCATAAAGCAATGTTATCTTTTAACAAAGATGTAAGTCAAATTATATTGCTACTATGCTGAAAATGGTTTTCTGGTTTCACATCTGGCTAAGATGTAGAAAGCTGAAAAGAACATCACTAGCACTTAAACAACAATGTAAAAAATACTGTTTAAGCTTTTTTTTTAACCAATACTCAATTTTTATTATTTTACATATCATGTTCAACATTCAATCACAAATTTGAAACACACAAAGGAAGCAAGGAAAAAATATTACTAACAATAAGTACCATCAGACTCAGAGATGATTCCATATTAGAATTTACAGAAAGACAACTAAAAATAGCTATAATTAATATGGTAAATTACTAAGTGAAACATGAAAAAATTGTGGAAGATTTCAACAGAGAAATAAATGTTATAAGAAAAGACAAAAAATTGAGATGCTAGGTGGAAAATACATACACATATACACAGGCACACATCAATGCTACCAAGAATAAAATTACTTTAACTGAAAGCCAAAGCAATCCAAATCACACAAAGTAAAACACACAAAAAAATAGTATCTAAAGTAAAAAAAACGATGAGACAAGAACATACAGTGTTACATATATGTACTTTGTATTTCAAAGAAGACAGAGAAAGAATGAAATGGAAAAACATAGCAGCAGATGAAAAGGTACATTTGCATACCAAAGAATGTCTTTGAAAATTGTTGCAATAAAAGTATACAAAAATACTTGCTTTTATTATGTTCAATGACTCTACAGCAGAGATTCTCAAGCAGGGACAATTTTACTTTTTAAGGAGCATTTGGCAATTTCTGAAGACATTTATTTCTATGTTAGAGAACTATAAGTACTACTAAAATCTAATGGGTACAGACAAGAAATGCTTCTACATATAATAGCACAGGACAGCTCCCAACACCAAATAATTATGTGATCCAGAATATAAATAGTGCCAATACTGAGAAAGTTTGTTGAAATAAAGTTGACATTCTAAAGGAAAATGGTTGTATATCCTATGGTTTTATAACACTGGAACAATTAAAATATGTGAATACGATTGCACAAACTATTGAGAGAGAGGGATTAGAGATATGGATCTGTTCGCTTGTTACAGTAAAATTAACATGACATAATAAAGATTGTACTGTATTAAAAATGGTAGACACTTTAAGGAAACCACTAATTTATTTTTACAAAGAAAATGTATGTATACAAATAATAAAGGAATAGTGAAGATAAAATTTAATGAAAAAAGCACACAGAGACAATTCACAAGTGAGAAAAAATTTTTAAAAATACAGGTCAAGGAAGGAAAGAAGAACAGAATAAATAGAAAGAAATTAGTAAGGTAGTAGATTTAAATTCAACCATAACAATTACATTAAATATAAATTATCTAAATACAACCATTAAAAGACAGAGATCATCAAATCAGACAAAGAAAACCTCATTAAATACAAAGATATATACATATAAAAGAATAAACAAATAAATAAGAACCATGCAAATACCAAACAAAAGAATGCTGGAAAGACAAATTTAGTAACTGAAAGGCTTGACATCTGAACAAGAAATGTTACTAACCATGAATAGTGACATTACACCAAGATAAAGAGGTTAATTCATAAATGAAAAGATTTAAAATACATAAACTGACAGAACTGAAATTAGAAATAGAAAAATGTACAATTATTTTTAAAAACGTGAGCACGCCTTCCTTAGTAAATGATATACCAAATAAACAGAACATCAGTAAGAACAGAAACCTGAGCGATGTTCTCAAGCAATTGACCTAATTAACATTTATATCACACTCATTAAAACATCAGACTATATATTCTTTGTATGTATACAGATGATAATTACCAAGATGGGTAATGCTCTCAACAAACCAAAAAAAATTCAAAATGTCAAAATAAGTAAATTTAAAGTGCATACTATTCTGACTGTAATTAAACCAGAAATTATGAGGAAAAAAAAATTCCAAAATCTATAAGTTGAGCAATCAATTTTTAAATGACATTTTTGGCAAAAAAAGAAAAAAAAAAAAAAAGAAGCCAGGCTCGGTGGCTCAGCCTGTAATCCCGTGCCTTTGGGAGGCTGAGGTGAGTGGCTTGCCTGAGCCCGCGGGTTCGAGACCCGCCTGGGCAGCGAGACCTCATCTCTACAATAAATCAAAAAATCAGCCGGGCGTGGTAGCGCGTGCCTGTAATTCCGGCTACTCGGAAGGCTGAGGCGGAAGGATCGCCGGAGCCCAGCAGGTCGAGGCTGCGGTGGCCGGGAGCGG
>NW_007260377.1:1724389-1771700 GCF_000164805.1 Carlito syrichta
AAAAAAAAAAAAAAAATAGAAAAAGGAAGAGATCAGGGACATTAAAAAGTATTTTACTTAAATAGGAATGAAAATATCATCAAATGCTGTACTAAATTTGTGTTTAGAGAAAAATTTATAACTTTAGAATCTTACAGTAGAAGAGAGTTCTCAAATAAAAGTTTTAAATGCTCACCTTCTTAAACTTGAAAATGAAGAGAAAGTTAAATGAAAACAAAGTAGAAAGACACAATAATAATAGAGGAAAAACTAAATTACCTTTGTAAAAGAAAAATAGCAGAGAAAATGAAAACAAAATCTGGTTATTTGAAAAGATAAATAAAATCAATAATTCTGTAGATGAAAGGAGGAGGAAATATACAAATTGACAATATCAGGAATAAAAGATTGGTCATTACTACAGGTTTCAAGACATTAAAAGTATAATAATAGACTAATAGAAAAAAATTAATGCTCCCAAATTTGAAAACTAACATTGAATAGTGAATTTAATGAAAGATATAAATTACCAAAACTCACTCAAGAAGAAATATATATACTTAATTCTAAATCTATGAAAGAAATTGAGTTATTAAAATATTTTCAACAAAGAAAATTCCTGACTCAAATGTTGTCACTAACGTATCTCACCATATTTTAAGGAAGAAATAATATGTTTTCCAAAACTTCTACAGAAAATGCAAGCAAAGAGAGTATTATCCAACTTATTTTATGAAGCCAGAATTACCCTAATAAAAAAGAAAACAAGATTATCTACCAAAGATATAAAGTAGCATCATAAATTATGGTGAAAGACTAAAATCTTGCATACAATGTTTACAAGAAATGCAAAGTTTTCCGTTTGAATTACCACTACTCAAAGTCATACAGCTTAAAACACTGATGAGAGCATTAAAGAATAACACAAACATACTTATTTATTAAAAGATATAATTGTTAACATGGAAGTTCTTCCACAAGTTATCAATAGATTTAAACAAAATACAATAAAATTGCAACAATTTCAGGTAGGGGGAAGTTTGGCTTTTGTTCATAGAGATCAGTAAATTAATTCTAGATTTATCAAGAAAAGGAAAGAATGAGAATAAGTGAAACAAATTTGGAAAATAATAGCAATCACAGAAGACTTTTTTAAGAAAATAAGGGAACGAAGCTCGATGACTCAGTCTGTAATTCCAGTACTTTGGGAGGCCGAGGTGAGTGGATTGCGTGAGCCCATGGTTTCAAGACCCACCCAGGCAACTTGGCAAGATCTCATCTCTACAATAAACAAAAAAAAACAACAAAAAAATTATCCAGGCGTGGTAGCTTGCATCTGTAGTTCCAACTACTTGGAAGACTGAGGTGGAAGAATCATCGGAGCCCAGTAAGTCAAGGCTGTGGTGGCCAGGAGTGTGCCACTGCACTCCAGTCTGGGCGACAGAGTGAGACTCAAAAAAAAAAGAAAGAAAAGAAAAACAAAAATAAGGGGACAAGTCACTGATTGGAAAAAAATGGTTACAGAGTATATTCAGTCATACACTTGTATCTAAAATATATAAAATATTCTCAAAACTCAGTAATGAGACAAAATTCAATTAATAATAGGCAAAATATTTGAACAGAGAACTGATTTCAAAAAAGGTATATGAATGGCAAGTAAGTTTATGAAAAGAAGCTCAACATTATTAACCTATAAGAAACTACAGTGATATATCAATATACATGCAAGTTTACAAAGATTTGGTACTATGGTTTCTTTTTTTTTTTTTTTTTTTTGAGTTGAAATCTCACTCTGTCGCCCAGACTGGAGTGCAGTGGCTGCTCCCAGCCACCGCAGCCTCGACCTGCTGGGCTCCGGCGATCCTTCCACCTCAGCCTTCCAAGTAGCCAGAATTACAGGCATGTGCCCGGCTGATTTTTTGATTTATTGTAGAGATGAGGTCTCGCTGCCCAGGCGGGTCTCGAACCCGCGGGCTCAGGCAATCCACTCACCTCAGGCTCCCAAAGGCGCGGGATGACAGGCTGAGCAACCAAGCCCGGCGGTACTATGGTTTCTTTTAGAAAAGTTACAGTCTTAACTTTCACATTTAATTTTGTAATCCACTTTGAGTTAATTATTTTATGTAAGAAATACACACCAAGTCAATGTCTTTTTGTTTTTGTTTTTGTTTTGCATATGGATGTCAAATTGTCCTGACACCCTCTGTTGAAAAGAATATTGCATCTCCATTTTAACTGCCTTTGTATCTTTGTTCAAAATCAATTGCATCATTTGTTTCTGGAATTCCTGTTCAGTTCCCTTGTTTATGACTCCAGTCTTTTTTTGTTTGTTTGTTTTGTTTTTTTGAGTTGGAGTCTCACTCTGTCGCCTAGACTGGAGTGCAGTGGCACACTCCTGGCCACAGCAGCCTCGACCTGCTGGGCTCTGGTGATCCTTCCGCCTCAGACTTCCAAGTAGTTGGAACTACAGGTACGTGCTACCATGCCCAGCTAACTTTTTGATTTATTGTAGAGACAAGGTCTTGTCAAGTGGCCCGGGTGGATCTCAAACCCACGGACTCAGGCAATCCATTCACTTCAGCCTCCCAAAGTGCTGGGATTACAGGCTGAGCCACAGAACCCACCCTGACTTCAATCTTTTTGTCAGTACTATACTGTCTTAATATATCACAGCTTTGTAAGTTTTGGAATAAATTAGTGTGACTCCTTTAAGTTGATTATATTATTTGTTTGTAAATTTCACTTATCCTTGTCTCTTCTACTAAAATATAAAATCCACAATGAAAAATACAAATATTGTCCATTTGTGTCTCTTTACTCCATTTTTTTTCTAGTTCCTAGAATAATGCTATGCAAATGACAGATGCTCAATGAATATTTGTTGAAGGAGCAATAATATTTGAAAAAGTTTTCTTAATTAGAGACACCATATGAATAAAAATATTTATTATCACTGTAATTTATTAAGAATATGAAGTCTCCAAGACTTCTTAAACTTCTAAGGTTTTACATTGCATGTTCTTTAAATTCATTTGTATGAACCCTTTTGACAGTTGTCAGACACCATTAGTACCCATTTCAGAATATTTTTAAATACTTAAAGTAAAATATTTAGTATAAAAAACACAAATATACTAAAGTAAATATATAAGATAGCTTATATGGTATACTAATGTAAGTGATTCATTATTAAACACATTAATATGTTTAGCAGAGAGCAGTCTCATAATCATGATTGCAAAGTAGTGATAAATGTAAAATTAAGCAAAAATACAACATCTCTAATGGGTTATAAAAGAGTTAATATGTATTATTTCTATTAGGAACATAGTACTCCAAATACTGCTGTGATTTTTCACCACACTTAGAATTAAAAATGTACACACACACACACACACACACACACACACACCTATTTTAAATGTCAGTTGAAGGCTAGAGGAAACAAAAGTGTAACATTTTTATTTTGTTCACATCTGAGCTTATGAACTCATACAGGCATAGCCATGCCCCAGAGATGTTTCAGGACCACCTCAATAAAGGGAATATTGCAATAAAGTGAGTCACACAATTTTTTTTTGTTTCTTCGTACAAATAAAAAGCATATATACACTACACTGTAGTCTAGTGAGCACAATGACATTATATCTAAAAAATTGTACATACTTTCATTTAAAATACTTTATTTCTAAAAAATGCTAATGAACATAGTCTTCTGTAAGTCATAAACTTTTTGCTCGTGGTGTCTTGCCTCAATGTGTATGACTGTTGGTTTCTCAGTTTGGTATTTGCTTAAGGTAGGAGTGACTGTGGCAATTTCTTAAAATAAGACAACATTGAAGTTTGTCAGATAAATCACACTTCAGGAAATATCTCTCTGTAGTGTTCAATGTTATTTGATAGCATTTTACCCACAGTAGTAGTAGAATCTATTCACCACGAATAGATTTCATCTCAAGAAATCTCTTTCTTTGCTCATGCATAAAGAGCAACTTCTTACCTGTTTAAGTTTGATCATGAGGTTGTAGCAATTCAGTCACATCTTCTAATTCTAGGTCTCTTGTTATTTCTACCTCACCTGCAGTTAATTTTTCTACTGAAATGTTGAACCCTCAAAGTCATCCATTAAGGTTGGAATCAATTTCTTCCAAACTTCTATGAATGTTGGTGTTTTCACCTCCTCTCATATATCACAAATGTTCCTATTGTGTCTAGAAAGATGAATATTTTCCAGGTTTTCAATTGACTTTGCCCAGATTCATCATAGGAATCAGTGTCTATGACAGTGACAATCTTATGAGATGTATGTCTTTTTAAATTTAATTTAATTTATTTATTTTTTTGAGTAGGAGTCTCACTCCTTTGCCCAGGCTGGAGTGCAGTGTCACACTCACGGCCACCGCAGCCTCCACCTGCTGGGCTCCAGCGATCCTTCCGCCTCAGCCTTCCAAGTAGCTGGAACCACAGGTGTACACTACCACGCCCGGCTAACTCTTTTGATTTATTGTAGAGGTGAGGTCTCACCAAGTTGCCCAGGCAGGTCTCGAACCCGTGGGCTCAGGCAATTCACTCACCTTGGCCTCCCAAGGCGCAGGATTACAGGCTGAGCCACCGAGCCCAGCTTGAAATGTATTTCTTAAATAATAAGACTTGAAAGTTGAAATTACTCTTTGGTCCATGGGCTGCAGAATGGATATTGTGTTAGCAGGCATGGAAACAACATCTCTTTGTATATCTTCATCGAGCTCTTTGGTAACCAGGTATATTATCAATGAGAAGTAATATTTTACAAATTTGCTGTCATTCAGGCTTTGTTGTATCATTTATAGAATACAAGAAAAGTAGATCAAGCACAATTCGTAGGCCACAGGATTTTTGAAATGTTCAATAAGTATTGGATTCAATTTAAAGTCACGGACTGTATTAGCCCCTACCAAGAAACAGCCTTTTTTTTTTTTTTTTTTTTTTTCCCCTAAAGCTTTGAAGTTAGGCTTTAATTTCCCCTTTTTAGCTATGAAAATCCTAGATGGCACCATTCTCCAATAGAAGGTCATTTCATCTGCACTGAAAATCTGTTGTTTAGTGTAGCCACCTCCATCAATTTTCTTAGCTAGACCTTCTGGATAACTTGCTGTATGTTGTATATCAGCACTTGTGGCTTCATTTTGCATTTTTATGTTTTGGAGACAGTTTCTTTCCTTAAACTTCATGAACCAATTCCTGTTAGCTTCAAACTTTTCTTCTGCAACTTCTTCACCTATCTCAACCTCCACAAAATTGAAGAGAGTTAGGGTTTTGCTCTAGATTAATTAGGCTTTGGCTTAAGAGGATGCTGTAGCTGGTTTAATATTTTATCCAGACCACAAGAAGCAGCCAGTCAGTGGAGCACTCAGAATTCACACAACATTTATCAATTGAATGTGTCATCTTTTATAGGCACAGTTCATAAAAACCCCCCATAATAATAATAATTTCACATTTCACTGTTTACAGACCACCTTCACAGGTATAAACAAAATGAAAAAAATTTAATAGATTGCAGGAATTATCAAAATGTAACACAGAGACATTAAGTGAGCATGTGCTGTAGAAAAAGTGACATCAATAGACTCTCTTGATACAGAATTGCCACAAACCTTCAACTTGTAACAAAACACAGAAGACAAAAAAGACAGATAAAAGAAAAAAAAATCCCCACATTTTCTGCAAAGTGTAATAGAGCTAAGTACATTAAAAAGGTTTACCTATATTCTACTCATAAAACTATTTTTGATAAATAGAGGTAGATATTTCATAAAACTCTTGCAAGACTTGATACATCAGTTTAAGAATCCTTGTCTAGGGTACCTGCATAATGAACATTTATATACCTAACCCTGAAATGTATCCCACATCTTTAAAAAAAAAAGAAAAGAAAAAAAAAGAATCCTTGTCTAACAGAGACATACATTTTTCTGAAATGCTGCTCATTTGTCATAGTAGAAAATATTGTCTTTAAAAATTTAGCAACAATGATCAATATCATAGAATACTTGAAATACATACACACACATACACACACACACACACACATCCCTAGAAATTTTGCAAAAGAATACAATAGAAGTAAATTTTATAAAATTATCTTATCGTGAGTGAATCAAAGAGACTTTTCTTCCTTTACAAAATGGTATTTGTTTTTAAAATAGGTATCTTGAGATTTCTCATTATTTCACAGAAGAAAGATCTGAAATAGTCTAGTGCTCAGGTTTCCAGAGTTGGCGGCAAAACAGTTCTCTTGAAAGCTTCTGATAGAATCCAGAGATAAAGAGCCAAAGGTAACAGGGAGGTCTGCCAGAAGAGTCTATAGAATTGAAAGTATTTGTAGAGAAGTACCCCTGAGGTAATTGATAAAAACTAGAGGTATAGTTCACTGAGATAAGAAACTATCAAACAAAGGAGAATAAAAAAATTTCTGCTGGAAAATACTGAGCTAATCCATCAATTTCATTTTTTTATTCCCTTTCTATTTTACTTGCTTTCAAGAAAGTCTTTATTTTGACAATGTAGAAGGGTTTTCACAAACAGCCAGTAATGGAAAAATATAATAATCCTTAAATTTACTTTCTAGGGCAAGTCTACTTGCTACAAAAGAAGGTAGAATGTTGGCAATTTTATCATATTTGTACTAACTACAAGGAAGCAGAGTTCAGAAAGCAATTTTGATGATTTAACCAGTTTGGTTAGTTAAGTGGAACTATGGCTTTCAGTGGAGAAAAAAGTAGAGCATACATTAAACAGTCAAAATTTATTTTTAATTCTCACCTCTAAAATATAGCTCCATAGAGTATAACTCATGTTTAATAAAAATTTTCACATTATAACCACCTTTTACTTATATAGGCTGGATTACAGAATTGTCAAGGAAGGAGTCAATAGTTCTTGATCACCTATGTTTATAAGATATTTTACATGGTGTAATCAAATTGCCTTAAAACCTATTAGCTTAAGGACCATGGAAAAGGCACTTTAATGGTTTGCTCCAATATTCTTGAGTCACTGAACCCCACCACCCACCAAAAATAAAAGCTTCAGCCATTACTCCACTAGGAATCCCCAAAGTATAAGTTTCTCACAAAAATCTGACTGCCTGGTGACCTGAAGATCTTTGACCTAATTGTTCTCTTACCATGCTATTGACTCTGTCTGGTTGCTTCTATTCTGCATCAATTCTCACACAGGAATCTGCTGTGTGAAGAGTGGTTATCCTTTTCTTTTTCATATATATATATATTTATATGTTTGAGCAGATTATTCAGAATGACTGTACTGTACTTGACAAACACAGGGAAATTAATCATTCCACAGTCACTGCGTTGAACTCATCTCCATCTTTGTCTTCTGTATCCCCGAGTTTCACTTCTTTCTCTGTCACATAGAAAAATAGATTCCCTTTATTGCACCTGACTCGTGTAGAAAAAAGATTAGAAAGCAGAATTCCTTGGCCGTCTAGTGGTACCGTATTTACCATGAAGTTGCACAGGTTCTACAGAACTGTCTTTCCAGGATGGTAAGATGAGAATATTGACAGGTTAATGAACAACCTCCACTTTATCCAGAACAGCTGCTCCATTCCGGCATGTGGGCCCCCTTTTGAGTCTGGCTCATCACACCGGGGGTTTTTCTCATTAATAGGCATATTCTTCTCTCAGGCAGTTCTTTTTCTGTTCCCATAATCTGCATTTTGTGGCATTCTATTTGAAAGGACAGACCAAGAGTGGGAAGCCATTTTTCATCTTGTTCTTAACCCCTGACACAATGATGAGAAAATAGAAGCTGTGCTTTTGGAGAAACGCACACTTTAGGTATAATTAACTTTACTGATTTTGTCTTTTCAGAAACAGACTTCCAGGTATCTGAGGTATCTCATAGTGGCAATCAAGCTTGCCTAGAGTAAAGGGAATTTACAAGGCCTAAGACATAATGCATTGGGCAAGGATTGTAAAAGTCACGAAATTTGTAATTACAAAAGCTATGACCGCTCAGAGGAAGAGCAGGTGGGGATTCGATCTTCCAGTAAATCGGTCCCTATCTACAGGGAAGTCAAGGATCCCCCCCCCAACCTACCTACTGGGAATGCCTAGGAGATAAGGGGAGAGACACCCTCCATTAGATCTAAGGAATGTCGTTTGGGAAGGTACAGGAGACTTAGAATCCTTTTCACGCCCTTCTCTAGGGGCTATGATAATGTGGGTGAATATTAATGGGTCTCTGTGTCAGGTTCTCCAAGACATGCACAGGTGGTTGATAAGGAAGTTACAGCAGTCATGGCAGTCATGTGCAACATCTCCAAGAGAAGGATATAAGCCAGGACTCTGGGGGACTACAACGCCACACTCACCTAGAGTGTAGGCCCACTTCCTGTCTGTGGGGGGTGAACTTTTCTTAAATAAATTTTTTCTTCTCTCATCTCTGTGTGTCGCAATTCTTTGCATCTACTCAGATCTCTGGGTTGCTAGCCCTGGCAGTGCTGCATGCCTCCCTGCACCACGCCTCTCCACTCTCACCTGATCCGGCCGGACCCTAACACTATTCCCGTCACCATTTTATCAAATGGGCATAAAAATCTCTCTTTCCTGTATTTGATGGGGATCTGTGACTGTAAATCAAGGGACGATGACTAGACTGTAGTTCCAGCTACTTGGAAGGTTGAGGCGGAAGGATCACTGGAGCCCAGCAGGTCGAGGCTGTGGTGGCCAGAGCGACCACTGCACTCCAGTCTGGTGACAGAGTGAGACTCCAACTCAAAAAAAAAAAAACTTATACATTTGAAAATAATGAGATTGTGCTTGAGCAGAAGTACATTTGGTAACCCTTAGCAAGCAGACTAATCACATTGGCCAGCATAACCACTTCATCTCAAACTCAGCCATAGGCCAGAAAGGGCAACTTGTTGCATAGTCCCTGACACATGTATCATTCTACTAAGCTCTCACTATAACTGTTGTTTAGAACTACTACCTTAATTTTCACAATTTAAAAAAATGGATTGAAGTCAAATAAAAAATGTCAAAGTGGAAGCAAACAAGTTACCTATAAATCCCAAAATAAGCCGGGCTCGGTGGCTCAGCCTGTAATCCCACGCCTTTGGGAGGCTGAGGTGAGTGGATTGCCTGAGTCCGTGGGTTCGAGACCCATCTGGGCAACTTGGCGAGACCTCATCTCTACAATAAATCAAAAAATGAGCCGGGTGTGGTAGCACGCACCTGTAGTTCCAGCTACTTGGAAGGCTGAGGTGGAAGGATCACCAGAGCCCAGCAGGTTGCAGCTGCAGTGGCTGGGAGCAGCCACTGCACTCCAGTCTGGGCGACAGAGTGAGACTCCAACTCAAAAAAAAAAAAAAAAAAATCCCAAAATAGGGATACCATTATTCAAAATGTCATTGGCATCCTCATGACGATTAATTGACTACAAAGAGTAATGCAGTACAGTGTATCCTTTTTTCTTTGTAACCCCAGCTCATGGACTACCACTACCAAATGAACTCTTGTCTGAGAATCTTTTTTCCTGAGTAAAAATCAACATAAAATTTTGAAACCTCGGGAAGCAATATAACCTTCCTTATTTTTCCTGGCTTTTAATCAAACTGTGTAAACTTTTTCCAAAATTTTGTGGAAGTCAAGGTACGTAGTTGGTTAGATCCATGGGCTCTGGAAACCACAATCAACCCTTGTCCAAATCCCACAACTACTACTAGTTGTCGATGTGATTTGAGGTAAAATATTTAACATATTTTCTTTCACTGTCTAAACTGAAAAAAAGGATAGCAGTAGTACATAATAACATTGTTTTGAAGATTAAATGAGATATTACCCTTAAAAAAGTAACATTGCCTGGAACTTAGCGGGTACTCAACAAATAATTGCTATTTTAAATATGAAAAAATGTGCAATGTATACAATGTATCAAGATAGAAAATAAAAGACTGGACTAAGGAGTGTGTGTTTTAACATTTACATTTCTGTATCCCAAACATATTTACTAAACATTATAGAAAAAATGATCATGGACTATGGTTAATATCTAGCTTAGTATAGATACCTGAAGTTAGAGCAGAAAGTATATAAAGTTGCTTGTAAGTGAGAGATTAAATAAACTAGGAAAATATGACTGAATTCCAGGGCCGTATTAAGGGGCCACATGCTATTAGCAGTTCTGAATTTAAAATTAGACCAGTCAGCAAGGTTACTTACCTTGTTCAGTTGAATGTTTATAGTTGTAAATGAAAAATAGGATTTAACCAAGGTTGGCCTTTTGCTATGAGGGTGCAAAGCATATTAATTCAGAGAAGATCAGTTTATACTGCAGGAAAAAAAAAATAATACTCAGCTGCTTAAAGCAAACTAAGTTTATTTCTTGGTCATGCTAAGGTTCATTATGGTCAGTGGTAGTAGAGGATTGCTGGTTGCACTTGGTTCTGGAGGGTCTGAATTTGATGCTTAAATGCCCCAACTTCAAAGGATACTTAATTCACTCTTACTTACAACTCACATGCCAGAGCTATGGTTGTGGGAAAGAGGACGTACAATTCTACCTGAATGGGAAACAATCAGAATATTTGGTAGCCGCATTGATGTCTGCCACAACTTGAAAGATCATCTGTGTATATATTAATGCTATCAAAAAGTATGAGATAATCAGTGTTGGAGTGAGATTCAGTGAGCGAAGAGTTCAAATCTTAACGAAAAAAAACGCAAATGAACTCGTGCAAAAAAAAAAAAAAAAGAGCAAAAGCAGATAGTAAAATCTGGGCAGACATGTTTTCAGGTAGTGATGTGGAAGAGGGGTTAGTCACATAGATGGACAATAAATTCAAAGAAATTTGGAACAAAACAAGTAATTGTTCACCTTCTGGTTTAGTTCTCCAAGGACTACAGGTGAAAACCATGATTTTAGGTGAATGCCAGGTATCATTTGAAACAAAAAAGCGAAAGAAATGATGATGGAAGAGAGTTTCCAGCCAGAGGAGTTATTACTGAAAATAAATCATGTGATTTAAGAATACAATAGAAGAGTTTCAGAATTAGAGGCAAATGTCAGGTGGCCAGGTGCAGATCCATATAGTTACGTGTTTCTAGGGAACAAAGCATAGCCTTGAATTTTTTGGTGTCTTATGATGGCTGATACACAAAAACAAAGGACATAATGTTTGTCATCATTCTCTCTTTCTTATATATAAATATATATATATTTTGGTCTGGGTCTCACTCTGGCACTCAAGCTGGAGTGCAGTGTCACGATCATGGCTCACGGCAGCTTTGACCACCTATCCTCAGGCAATCCTTCTGCCCTCAGCCTCCTGAGTAGCTGAGACTACAGACGCATGACACCAGACCCAGCTAATTTTTAAAAATTTTTTGTAGAGACGACATCTCACTATGGTCCCTAGGCTGGTCTCGAACACCTGGGCTTCAGTGATCCTCCTGCCTTGGCCACCCAAAATGCAGGGATTGTAGGCATGAGCCACTGAGCCAGGCTTGTCTTCATGCTTTCTAAGGCTGATTGTGGTGAAAAGAAAGAAGTTCTTGCCTGGAATGTATAGAACTTATTGGTTCCATCTCATCTTTATCATCTTCATCATCCTAAGTGTTGAAGACATCAAAAGAGTGCAATGTTATGATTTGCACTATGGAAGCAACAAATTCAGACAATAAAATCTTAGAAAGCATTCAGCCTTCCATGTAGAATAACCTTCCAGTTTACTAGCAAATGTGACCAGAGTTTATTGTCTATGTGGATGAAAAGCCTAATAAAAGTCCTAATTAACACGACATTCACTTCTGTGAAATAAGTAATGGGTATGTACATAATTAGATGTTGGACTAGAGAAATTACTGGAATTGTGTATATGATTCCATTGCTAAAGATTTTTTATAGTGATGAGGTTTTTGCCTTTATATTTTATCTAGCAGAATTGTTGAGTAGGTAATTATTTTAAAAAATAGATCTATTCAACTAAAGGATTGGAATGAAAAGCTATTAAAGAAGATAGTGATACAATTGGTTTCTGACCCAGTAAATGGAAACTTGAGGAACTAAAAATCTTAAATCACTTAATTTATCACATATCTTTTTTTTAGTTTCCTGTAATTTAAAAAGCATCATTTTCCTCATCTTTAAAGAAGTCTCTACTGATTAAATCAATCTGACTCTTCCTCTAAATTTGAATTATTAGACATTTATACAATAAGCATATCTATGGCATTTTTCACATGATCAATTTAAAGGGCTACTGTAAAAATAAAAGTTTTCGAATTAAGGAACTTTTGAAAGACATACATTGTTTGGTAGCCTTGGAACAAAGTGTATTATCTTAAAAGTCTGAAACATCCCCTATAAATAATATACAAAAGAATATATTTTAATAATACGCAGAAATGGATCTCAAGAAAGCATTTCTAAAACTTAAAAGAAAAGTACAAAACACTGAATAGACATCATCTTGTCTTTACAGAGAGCTGACATTTTCAAGTCACTTTCTATTTACTTCTAAAAATCAACCCATTTACAAAAATTAGCTGAGCATGGCGGCTCGTACCTATAGTCTAGGCTCGTACCTATAGTCTAGGGGGATTGCTTCAGTTCAGGGGTTCAAGGCTATAGAGAGGAATGATCACACCACTGTACTCCAGCCTGGATGAAAGAGCTAGAACCAGTTTCTGAAAATAAAAAAAAAAAAGTAAAAATTAACCCTTAATGAAGTTTTGTTTGGCAGCAAGAAATCACCAGGCAATCTATCTTATGCTTCCTAGTGCAAGATGAGGTTAGCTAACAGGTAGGCTTTGAACAAATTCAATCTGCATTCCTACTACATTCCACCAGCTTTCTGTTTTTAATGAGCTTATGTTTGCCTAATTAGCTAGTTTATCTAATGTGGTAGGCCTTAACTAGTTTTAAGTTAAAAAATAAAAAGAAAAATATGGGCCTACATTTAGAAATACCTCAGGTGGAGCATCTGAAATGTACAAGAAAATAAGGCCCAAATAAAAAGAGTATTTGTACTAGGATTCCACTGTCGTCTTTATCATGAAAATTTGCCCTCTAAGTTAGTAAATAGATTCACTGCTAGATGTAAAAAAACATTTAAAAGAAAGTGTTAGGGTACGGACAGGGTGAGAATGGATGGATGGAGAGGGAAAAAGGGAGAGGAGAGGTGCAGGGAGCCGCAGCATCGCCCAATCCAGCAAGCCTGAGGTGCTGCGCTGAGAACCCAGAGATCTGAATAAATGCAAAGAATTGTGACACACAAAAAGGTTAAGAAAGAAACGTTTATTTAAAAGCAAGTTAGAGAGAGAAAAGGGAGAAAGAAGATTTACCTCCCCCAGGTGGGGGGGGGGGGACCAAAGCCAGGAAGCATGGTGACAGCCATAACTCAAAGAGCACATGGCCACAAGAGTCTAGCAAGGCAATGACCACTGGTTGCTCGTGGTTGAGTCCTTTTAACCATTCCCCTTGATGGGGGAAGATCATTAGGTGATTGAGTGGTGATCTGTTTCCATGTCATCACAAAGGGGCAGGCAAGTGCAGGTACTAACATCAGGTGATGAACAGCAGGCAGATGGGTGGGTTAGTTACATGACTGTTGCCATGGTGGAGCTTATTCCAATAACATAGGTCACAAAGGGCTGATTAGGTTAACCCTGGGGGAGGGATTCCTGCAAGAGACTTGTTGGACATTTGCAATTCACAAACTCAGACATTTGCAGCTCACAAACTCTTATGACTTTGGCCAGCCAAAGGGTGATCTTTGATCTTCAGGCTTGACAAGGAACCTAAAAGTTTATTCGAGATTATTATGCTAAACCCATGAATGGTTGGGCTGCCCTGGTCTTGCATCTAAAGGAGATTTGCTGAGGGGGATGGGATAGGCTGCTGATTGTCCTACAGTAGAATGTCTGAATGCTTTCTAATGGTTATGCTGAGGCAAAAAGACTAAACCCTTTCAGAAAGATTTTGATATTTTCACTTTTTCAAATCAGTATGAGGGAGAATTAGAAGATGATTGTGGGGATTTTATTTGTTATTTTAATATAGGCTATTGAAATTATTACTTTGGTGGTATCTTAGATTCATTAATTTACTAATTAACTAAAAACAGTATGTTCATTTGTGGTTAACTTGGTTGTAATTTCTCTCTTCTGGGAGAGAAGATATGAATCCAGTAAATGTGAAACTGCAAAAAAAACTGCTTTGCTGATTTTTTTAAAAGATTGGTTGTCTTCAGCTTTAGACTTGAGTGACATGTGGATAGGTTCACATTGACTATTAGATAAAATGCTTTCAACTCAATAAAATCATACGTTCAACAATTGCTGAATTATTTTTTGATAATCAATCACGTTTTAAAAGTGATTTTCTGATTTAGGATAGGAAAATTTCTTTGGATATGTATAAATCATGAAACTTATCTCATATAAGTAAGTATAAGTGGTTGAAACTAATAGCATATATTTAAGGTTGTGGTATAAACTCATAAATTGAAGAACTGTTTGGAAAGTGTTAAAAAAAAAAACTCTGATCCAATTTGGGGCCTCTAGAATCTGCTTAACCATCGATCATATAAAAGTTTAGGAATATATATTACTGATTTAAAATACTTCAACTCTTAAATACTAGATTCTTAAATATCTTAAAATGTCTCATATACTTAAATACTCAGCTTCTTCAATGAAAGTACTGATAAGTACCTTTACTCTGATTGGTTTAACAAAAATCTATCACCCAGGCAAGAGGATTGCCTGAGCCCACAAGTTCGAGACCCACTTGGCAACTTGGTGAGACCTCATCTCTACAATAAATAAAAAATTAGCCAGATGTGGTAGCTCACGCCCATGGTTCCTGCTATTTGGAAGGCTGAAACAGAAGGACTGCCAGAGCCCAGCAGGTCGAGGCCGAGGTGGCCGGGAGCGCACCACTGTACTCCAGTCTGGGTGACAGAGTGAGACTCCAACTCAAAAAAGGAAAAAAAAATCTATCAATAATTAGTACTAAGTCTAAAACCATGTCATTGCTCAAAAAGTTCACATTTTGAAGAGTAAACAAGTCTACCACATGTTATTGCGAACCCATCACAATTTTGTCTTTCTAAATTTAGTATTTTTATATTCCAAGTTATTTTTTATATTCTAGCAATTTAAATTTATTGTAACTCCCAGAATCAATCTACCATGATATTTTACACCACATATACATATACTTGGGTAATTTTATATGTAAATATATATATGGTGTAAAATATCATGATAGATTGATTCTGGGAGTTATAATAATTTTAATTCCTCTTCTTTAGAATGCTTATACTCTTTTTGCTACTGAACTTGTATTTATCTTTCAAAATATACCTTAAGTATATTTATTTAAAGATAAAGGTAAACCTTATATCCTCAGACAGATAACAGTAACCTAAATCTCCTAAGTGATACATATTATTTTGTTATACTTCCAATCTTATATTTAACAATCTGTTTTACCATTTGCATATCTACTATATAGTTAATTTTTATATAATTAAATATCTAAAATTAAAACTCTGTTTTTTATCCATTTCTGACCAAAGTATGCCCTGCACAGTTATATGCATAATAATAATTTGTTACTTGAATGTATGCACTGTTTACCAATAACAAATCATGTATGACAAATCCATATACATATACAATTTTAATTATATAGATATACTTATATAATTAAAAAAAATCCATGAAACTACCCAAACTCCAGAATCTCAGGAGTTCTAGAAGGTTCCCAGGGGCATTGGGGGTGTTTAGATCATCTTCCATGGTTTTCCAGTAGATTTTCTCCCAAGTCAAAGTTTTTCTATAATTCCAAATGAATATTCCCTTGTAACAGGAAAGCAAACAGTTGAAATTGTGGGTAAAAAATTTTTTGTACAAAAGAAATATTTTACATTTGCTTTCCATGAATTCTTGCAGGCATTTCTTTCTTCTTCTTCTTCTTCTTTTTTTTTTTGTTATTTATATTTTCAAATGTTTACTGAATGCAGCTTATACTTTATAAAACAAGAACAGTCTATTCTCACTGTAAATTATTTTTATTTTAAAAAATATATATGAGCTTATAAGAGCACATGAATTAGTTTTTGTTTCACCTAATTCATCAAATTGGTAAGAAAATAATAATTCTAGTATTTTATGCCTAGTGTTATAGTCTCAGAAATATACTAAAAATCGTAGAAAATGAAAAGTCACCACCAAAGTCTATTTGGAAAACCAACATTGACTTACCTGAAGCAAAAGTCTGTGGTAAAAAAATATACAAAATTTAGAGCTTAAAGAGAGACATCATTGAAGGAAGCAGTGATTTGGATAGATTATTGTCCTTGCTATTTGTACTTCCTCACAATAAACATATGCATTCCTACTCATAATCATATGACTTTCTCAGACATTCTGTGGGTCGAAATTATGCATTTATCTCACTGGCTTTCAGCTTTTTACTATGCAGTGCGCTGTGATCAATGGAATGTGAGTGAATGTGATATTTATGTTAGAACAGAAGTTTAAATATGATTGCATGGTCTGACTCAGTCTCTCTCTTATTGCTGTATTCTTTCAGGAGATAATACCACATCCCAGATTGGGGCAGCTTCATTCAGGTCCAAAATGAGAAGATCGGAGAACAGAGTTGAGTAGCACAGCTGACAACTTGTTATCCTTATTACACTGTGAGAGAGACAAAAATGTTGCAAAGTACTAATATTTTGAGGCTGTTGTTATCACAAGATTCACATATAAATTAATAAGAATATCAGAGTGCTACTATAACACATATAAAATCAAAATGTGCTACTGCCTTTGAGCTGAGGAACGGGCAGTATGAAAACTATGAATGAAAACCATGGATGAAGTTTAGATAAATGGCAATCCTTGCTATTTAAGATAAAAATATTTGGTAAGAACTGTGGTCTATCAGAAAAATAGATAATATATGTAATGAATTTGTGCCCTTGGCTTTGTTATTAGCAGTGTTTGGAATGGTAACACAAGAAAAAATGAAATTATTTTAAAAGTTAAGTAAGCTGTTGGCAAGTGGAGATGAAAGAGACAAGAAAAAAAGTCACATAATCGTGGATTTGTATGTTTGAAAGATGCATTCAACTCCAATCAGTAAAACATAAACCTGAGAAAATGCATGAGCCAAAAATGCCATTGAGGACGTGCCCTGGGACAAGCATCAAATCAAGGCAGGCAGCAGATGTCATCACTTCTCATTGACTTATGATCAGGGAAAAAAGAACCTATGTGTGGTCCCAAATAAGACTGATAAAATCACCATACCTATCACAAAGTCTAGACAAGAGATACTGCTGGGCTCAAAAAAGGATTGTGGTTGGGACTATTGGCGCAAGAAGCCAATTAAAATCAAATAGCTAAAAATCAAAACATGTTTGCAAGTTATATTTAAAAAAATACCACAGTCTAGTTTAAAAGAGACTGTAACTAAAAAGCAAAACAGTCCTTAGGCCCTCACTTTTCTAACAACAGCAAACAAGTAAAGTTGCTCAGCTGCCATGATAGACATCTGCTCTTGTGTGCCTTTCTTATATGGCTAAGGAAAGTGAGGGAAAAAGAAGAGCATTTTAGAGAGCAGAGACAAAGTTATGATAAACAATGAGGGACAATCAACAAGTGGGAGTAGACCTGAGTTCTAATCAGGAAATATTTCCTCCATTCAGAGATGGCAGACTTTCAATTGTCACAGAGGGATCAATTGTCTTGGATCAGTGACTCTAAGTACCATCTCTTATTCCTCTATCTGACTGGATGTCTTTATTTGGTATAATATCTCTGATTCACCATAAAATATTGGGAGATGACAGAAAATATATTTATATTATTATTTCATATGTTTCCAGATCAAAAAGAGCTGCCTCTGAACCTGGCTGAGATCATGAGGACTTTCCAGGTTACAGCTTGATTGGAAGAACCGTGTGCTTTATTCCTAGGGAAAGTATTGAGTATAATTTTCATGCAGGAGGAAAGTCAATTGTGTGCCATCAAGAACACAGATTGAGGTAATTGCTATTATTTTATTTGATTCTATTTTTTTGAGTCAGTGTGTCACTCTGTGGCCCAGGCTGGAGTGCAGTAGCACGCTCACAGCCACCACAGCTGTGCTCGATCTGCTGTGCTCAGGTGATCCTTCCACCTCAGCCTTCCAAATAGCTGCAACCACAGGCATGTGCCACCATGTCCGACTGCTTTTTTTGATTTATTGTAGAGACGAGGTCTCACCATATTATTATTCGAACTTGTCTTAAACCCATGAGCTCAGGCAATCCTCTCTCCTAGGCCTCCGAAAATGCTGGGATTATAGGCATGAGCCACTGTGCCCGACCAATTGTTATTATTTAAGCAATGGGCTCTCTCTGTTTTTTTTGTTGTTGTTGTTGTTGTTGTTTTTGAGTTGGAGTCTCACTCTGTCGCCCAGACTGGAGTGCAGTGGCCGCTCCCGGTCACTGCAGCCTTGACCTACTGGGCTCCAGCGATCCTTCCGCCTCAGCCTTCCAAGGAGCTGGAACTACGCGTGCTACCACGCCCGGCTAATTTTTTTTTTTTTAATTTATTGTAGAGATGAGGTCTCGTCAAGTTTCCCAGGCAGGTCTCAAACCCGCAGGTTCAGGCAATCCACTCATCTCAGCCTCCCAAAGGTGCAGGATTACAGGCTGAGCCACGGAGCCCAGCCTCTCTGTTTTAAGAGTATTGTATAATAGTATCTCCCAGAAAGTGAGGCATACTTTACTGCTCGAGTGTCAGGCTAGGGTAAATTACTTGTTATGGCATGGAATAAGAGTAGACCTGACATTTAAAACAACAATGGGAGCTGGATCTTTGGGTGCCCCTATGTAATTTATTTCAGGCTCTTACCTTAAAAACAATGTATCCTAGATAGCAGTCAATCTCAGACTGTGTTCTTGAACTAAAAGATAGATGGAGCCAATCTAAGTTTAGTCAAATCCAGCCTAAGACAGTAAAATTTAGTTAGCCCATCTTGAATCAGCACATAGTTTATTTAATGTATCAAAAATGAATGTTTTGTATTGTAATAAAGAAAAAATATTCAAGAAAAAATTTGTGCTCAGCCTGTAATCCCACGCCTTGGGAAGTTGAGGTGAGTGGATTGCCTGAGCCCGCGGGTTCGAGACCTGCCTGGGCAACTTGGCGAAACCTCATCTTACAATAAATCAAAAATTAGCCGGGCATGGTAGCGCGTGCCTGTAGTTCCAGCTACTTGGAAGGCTGAGGCAGAAGTATCGCCAGAGCCCAGCAGATCAAGGCTGCGATGGCCGGGAGCGGCCACTGCACTCCAGTCTGGGTGACAGAGTGAGACTCCAACTCAAAAAAAAAAGAAAAAGAAAAAATTTGTAGAACAGGTAGTACTTAAGTTACGTATATTGTGAAGAATAAGCATCTGGATAAGAAGGGGATAAAGCAAAATATATTTGAGCAAAGGTAAGAGCAATGGCAAAGGCAAGGTACTGGATATACAGTTGACTTCTTAGAGATAAAATAAAGAAATAGTCCTGATTATAGAACCAACTGCATGATGAGGAACAAAAAGACATGAGTTAAAACTAAGCAACTCAGTAAGATTCGTCAACTTTGGGGCCTTATGAATGGCACAGGAAGATAGCATAGCAAGCCTATATTATAGCTGTGTTTCTAGCTTCTGAAGTGTTCTGTTGCATATGTGCTGAGAGTGCTTTTAATTGTCACAGATAGGATCTAAAAAGGATGCATATTTCGAGGGTTCTCACTTTCATATGACAATTTGCTACAACATATTTGAAGCTTAATTTGTTAATGTGAGATCTCTTAAACTTTCACTGACTCACATGTTTATAAATTGATCTTATATTAATCTGAATGCTTAAAAAAAGGAATAAAGGGGAAGAAAACATTATTACAATTATTTCCATTGTTTAATCAGATTTTTACTCTTAAATATAAGTATTTATTAGCTTGTGTAACAATAGTAGTAGTATCTTATTCAGTGAGAGAATAGCACTGTCAGCTACTAAAAAAGGCTATATTTGAACTATGTGACCTAAGACCTGTAGTCCAGAGGGTAGAACTATCGGTGACATTTCTTTCAATCTTAATGTCACCAGAGCCAAAGTTTGGGGGACAAGAGTTTATTTCAAAATGACAGGTGAGCATTTTTTTTCTTCTTTCCTGAAAAATAACTTTTAGTATGTCTAATTTCTTATCATTTATAGTTGATACATAGTCTACAATACAGAATTGTATTTGTTTATGAACCTATGGATTCTTTATATCATTAGGCAATTGAACTCATCTCTCCCCCCAAAAATGTAAATGTATCTATTGCCACAAAAAGGAATTTGAACATGAGCAGCAATTTAAGTATTTGGCAATATGACTCAATTCAGTATTTCAGTGATTCGGTTTGGTTATTTTATTTTTTAGTGCCAACTGAGTGGCATTGGTTCTGTGGATTAAGATATACTTTACAGAAATATGAATGCTTCCATTTTTCTTCTCTTTTTCTTCTGTGCATCTCTATAATTGAGACTGGCTTAATAAGTCACATTTGAAAGCCAATAATGCTACTTTAACATTGCCTCATGTAGATATTTGCCTAGATATGAACTAAAAGTAATTTTTGATTGTTTATCTAGGCATTGGATGTTGAAAATGTGACCACAGTGGTCTAATTCACTTAATAATATAATTTGAGATTTGCATTGCATAGTAGCACAATAGATAGAGACCTAGAGTAGCATTCAGGTTTTTAGGGGCTTTCCCCAAATGCTTGCTCCCGGTTTAAATAGATATCTTCAGAGAGCTGGTGTACGAATAATAAAGTTCTTCCCTACATCTCTCTGATACCTACTTACTCCTCTTCCCATTTACCCTGGTCCTGCTTGGTGTGTGGCAGAGAGGGGCTAAAAATAGTTAAAATTATTCCTTTTTAAAAATCAACCTGCAAGCTCCAAACTTGCTAGACATTGGATGTGAGAAAACCAAATAGCCACAAGCCACTTTCCTGGAAATGCAAGATAGTAACTGATTCACAATCTTATCCCTTGCATCCTCTCTTTGTGAAGTTATCGACTTACAACCTCTGCTTGTTATGTATACCCTGGAAACAATTTGTTCCTTGAAAATCTAATTTTTACTAAATACAACCTTGCAAATTCAAAAGACAAATGTATAGCCATACAACCCGACCCCTTCCCTTACCTAAACTAACAGATAAAACTCTCTCCTCTTTCTCCTGGTTGCTCAGCCTTGGAGCATTAGCCCATTGAGTTGCGCCAGTGCTAATAAAATGCTACTTCCTGAGATAGTCTTGGTGTCAAGGTCTCTCTGTTTTCCCACAACAGGTGGAACTCCAGTATGATTATTTTTGTTTAGTATCTGGATGTTTGTGAATCTTTAAATTAAAACCGTGTTAAAACATATATCAGATATTTTAGTACTGACAAAGGCTTTCCCCTTGACCAAACTCTAGTCAGGTTCCTCTAAGCCCTCTAGACTTTGACCTTTGCATCCATGCAAGCATATGCCTGAATTACTCAGTTGTGTCAAGAATCTTGTTGTCAGTTTAGTGAGAATCCCTCACCCTTGTTATTTAATCACTCTCAATATATGATCAAATTGCTCATCCCCCACAATCCACTAGATGATGTCTATTCACCCCTTTCCTGCTTTCAGCAAAGAATCTTATCAAGTTGGTTTAGCCAGAATTCCTCCTTACCAATGATGTGTCTGCTAAGTAATTTTCCATCTATTGACCCTTACCTTCATTTATATAAATCTTCACTCTTCTTCTTGTATTCAAATTTGAGCCCAGTTCTAAACTGAGCTCTCTTTCCCTTAATGTAAAGTTCTGAATAAATCCCTTTTTATTGTTTTTATTACTGTTCAACTCTAATTTCATTAACAGTAACTTTCAAGTACTATTTAGAACTTTAAATTATTTTCTTGCTTGGAGGATATATGATTTTCTCCATATAGCCCTGTTACAAAATATTCAATGATACCTGTTAAAGCACAGTAAGGAAGACCTCATTCAAGACTATCTTAGTAAGTAGAGGGACCACTATGACAGTCTTGTAGTAAAGAATAAAGATTGGGCTCAACTTCTGAGCCTTCTAAGTTTAGGCTCAACTTTTTTAAAAAATTTTATTTTATTATAGAGATGTGGAGGACAAGTAAGGATTAACTACACAAGTAGACTGCATGCAGGGGAAATTTGGGCCTCCAACTGGCCCTCGCTTCCCCTGGTTTGGGACAAGGTACTCTTTGTGTTGTTATGTGTCCTCCTCCCTCTGTCCCTCCCCTAGAAGTGCCCAGTGACTGCTGATCCCTCCCTTGTACAATTGTGATTAATGTTCAGGTCCCACTATCAGTGAGAACATGCAGCATTCAGTTCTTTGTTTTTGTGATAGATCACAAAGTATGGCAATCTCCAACTCAATCAATTTGCTATGGAGTCCATGATTTTGTTCTTCTTTATGGATACATTATACTCCATTGTGTATATGTGCCACATTTTCTTTTCCCAGTCGACTTTCAATGAGCAGTATGGTGGGTTCCATGTTTTTGCTATTGTAAATAGTGTGACTATAAACATGCATGTGGAGGTGTCTTTTTCAACAGAGAAATGCAAGTCAAAACTACAAAGAGATATCACCTAAATTCAAGTAAGGATGACCATCATTAATAAATTAAAAAAGTAACAATTGCTGGTGCAGATGCGGTGAAAAGGAAACACTTCTACACAGTTGGTGGAAGGGCAAGCTAGTTCAACCTCTATAAAAAGCAGTGTGGCAATTCCCAAATGAACTAAAAATTAACCTTCCATATGATCCAGCAATTTCTCTCCTGGGACTATAACTGGAGGAATATAAATCATTCTATAAAAATGCTCTCAGTTTCTAATACAGCCTGGTAAGTGTTAGGGCATGGATAGGGTGAGAGTGGATGGATGGAGAGGGGAGAGGGATGCAGCACCCCTGGAGCCGGTATGCCAGAGGTGCAAGCTAGCAACCCAGAGATCCAAGTAATGCAAAGAATTGCAACACACAAAGAGGCAAAAAAGAAAAGTTTATTTAAAAGTAAATTAGAGAGAGAAAGAGAACAACGGAGAGAGAAGATTCACCTCCCCGAGGTGGGGGAGGGTGCCAAAGCCAGGAAGCATGGTGACAGCCATACTTGAAGAGCACATGGCACACCCAAGTCTAGCAAGGCAATGGCTGTTGGCTGCTTGTGGTTGAGTCCTTTTAATCATTCCCCTTGATGGGGGAAGATCATTAAGGTGATTGGGTGGTGGTCTGCTCCATGTCACCACAAAGGGGCGAGTAGATGGACAGCAGGCAGATGGGTGGGTTAGTCACATGATTGCTGCCATGGTGGAGTTTATCTACATCATGTAGGTCACAAAGGACTGATTAGGTTTACTTGGGGAGTTTGGGCCTGGAGAGGATTTTCCTGCAAGAGACTTGTTAGATATTTGCAATCCTTGACCAAAGGTGGTCGCATTATCACTTTTAAGACTTTTGCCAGCCAAAGGGTAATCTTAATTTTTCTGGCCTTGACAAGGAGTCTAAAAGTTTTCTAGAGATTATTATGCTAAACCATGAATTGAAAGATTGGGCTGGCCTGCTCGGTGGCTCAGCCTGTAATCCCGCGCCTCTGGGAGGCTGAGGTGAGTGGATTGCCTGAGCCCGTGGGTTTGAGACCCGCCTGGGTAGTGAGACCTCATCTCTACAATAAATCAAAAAAAAAAAAAAAAAAAATCAGCCAGGCATGGTAGCGCATGCCTGTAATTCTGGCTACTTGGAAGGCTGAGGCGGAAGAATCGCCGGAGCCCAGCAGGTCGAGAAGGCGGTGGCCGGGAACGGCCACTGCACTCCAGTCTGGGCGACAGAGTGAGACTCCAAACTCAAAAAAAAAAGAGATTGGGCTATCCTGGTCTTGCATCTGGAGATTTGCCAAGGGGGGATGGGATAGGCTGCTGCTTATCCTGCAGTAGAATGTCTGAACACTTACTAATGGTTATGCTGAGGCAAAAAGATTAAACTAAGAATAAGTTAAGTTTCTTGTAGGTTTCTATAGATACCACCTTTCAGTAAGTGGAAATTCATAGCCAAGGAGCAGTGTAGGGGTCAGTGGATGAAAAAAGCCTAAGAGGATACATCAAGAATCATGAAAATTCTGGATAAATCAACCTAATAAAATTCTAACTGAAGGTAGGCCAGGGTGATCACACATTTTCTGGGGAATGGAGGAGGAGGAGTAATCTGATCAAATATCAAGGATGTGCATTCTTGATAAACAGAATTAGCAGAGTTCTTTCTAAAAGTGGATTTTACAAGGAAATGCACAGTTGGATCTGGTAGAAGATTCAGAAGGCTCCTTGAAGTTTAGCTAGGCAAATAATCTTTATCAACATCAAAAACCCTGTACAGACGTGTCCTTGTGGTTTCCAGATGTTTTTCACAAAACACATCTGCATCCAGGTCCTTTTGCTGTCTTTTTCATTCTGCTAAACATTCATACATCTTGAAGCCTCTAATTGCTAGAACACTATATCCCACCACTCTGCCTGACTAAAGCTGTCTCAGTATCTCTCAGGACCTAAGTTACTTTTCTATTAAACTTTTGTTCAAATTCCAGACAAGTTCTCTCAAAAAAGAACTTTGGGTATGCAGAAAATTATACCCCAAAATATGGTGCTTTGGCATGCAGAGTGCTTTTATTTATTTATTTATTTATTTATTTGAGTTGGAGTCTCACTCTGTTGCCCAGACTAGAGTGCAGTGGCCGCTCCCAGTCACCGCAGCCTCAACCTGCTGGGCTCCGGCGATCCTTTTGCCTCAGCCTTCCAAGTAGCTGGAACTACAGACACGCACTACCACACCCGGCTAACTTTTTTGATTTATTGTAGACATGAGGTCTCGCCAAGTTGCCCAGGTGGGTCTCAAACCCGCAGGCTCAGGCAATCCACTCACCTCAGCCTCCCAAAGCACTGGATTACAGGCTGAGCCACCGAGATTAGAGTGCTTTTAATTAATGAAAATGGAAGACCTCTGAAATAAGCCACAAAATCAAGGTCTCTCTTTAAACTTCCCTTGTCTCCTTGTCTGATACTTCTCCCCCCCACTCCCCCACGCCCCCCAAAAGCACTGGGAAGGGCTTGCTCTGAAAGTTCCCTTGTCTGACTGAAAAAAACTTTCTAAAAGAAATGCAATAGACTTAAGACCTCCTCCATATGAATCTCATCAAATGGAAAAGTTTAACCACTGGAGAAGAGAAAAGACTGGGACAGACTTTTCATCTATTCTGAGGACAGCTCCCAGAGATTACCTAGGAGACTACATTTGCATAAGAAGATAACTTTGATTTACAAGGCAGGTCTATCCCTCAACCTTCATGTGACTTCCAGGCTACTGTTTGTCCTTTGATCACATTCAGAGTCCAAAGAGAATCATTTACAAACCCTTATCTGATTTTGAAGCCCATTCATTTACAGCCCCTCCATTTCCCTGTCCCCAGTGAAAAGGGTATTTAAGTGTCAACAATCCAGTCTTCTTGAGTTTTAATATTTTTTTGGATAGTTGTCATGCTTGTGCATGGTAGTAAATTTGTTCTGCAATTCTCTTGTTGACCTGTCTTTTCTTATAGCTATGTTGGCGATGACCCTTATGATGGAAAAGAAGGGATCATTTTTTTTCTGAGTCCACAGAATACCTTTTTCTAAGGTTTGTATTCTAATCAAATTAATTTGTTTACTTTTAAAACTATAATATTAGACAGCAGGATATGTTTTCCAATTCTTTCTTATTTATTTGTATCTGAGGAGGATAGCAGGCATCATTAATTTATCTGGCACTAGTTACCTAAGTGGAAGAAAAGGTTTCTGGCTGAAATAAGAAGGTTGCTAAATTTTGAATTACAAAATCAAACATGACTCAAGAGAATGTCTAGCACATAGGCAAGCAACATGTGATTAACTTGTCCAAGTATTTTTAGAAGTAAGTAAATGTCTTACTCTATTTGAAAATGAGGTTTTCACTAAATTCAAACTCTTTACTAGCCCACTTTAATTGCCTTTCTTGGAAGATATTTCATAATTGCAGATTCATATAGGTCAAATAATCTCCCTAACCTGCTTTTTAGCAATTTCAGTGGGCTTCCAAACAAGTTCAATGAAAGTAGCAAGTAAAAAATTTCTGTATTCTTCTTTTTCTAATTAGGAGAGTTTTTATTATTAGGTTGTGTATTACTGTTTCATCTTTGGTCTTGAAGTAGCTACTGCTTGATGACTCTGATAGAGGATAAAAGTCAGGGCAAACTTGTATTAACATCTTGCTTTTGTCTGGTAACAGCAGGACCCATTGCTCTCTGGCATGTTTAAAGAAAACAAAAAATCTGTGGCTTTTATGATGATTGAGAAACTGTATAATGCCTGGGTAGGAGGTTAATTAGAAATAAAAAGGGCTTAGCATCTCTCCCAAAGCAGATCTCTTTTGGGAGGTCATTTTCAGAAGGATGCACACTTATGCATCTCTGAATTGCTTTGTAAAAAAAAGCATTCTTTTGCTGAATGAAGACCCAGCCAATAATCATAAGTATCAGAATTAGAAAGGATTAATTAATAAATAAGAAGTAGTTTCAGAAGTACATTAAGAAATGTAGTAATTTCTTTCTGCCATGCAATTTGTATATATTTTATTGCAGCTATGATATAATACTAATTTATGACAGACATTTTATAATTGATTGTTTCAGTTATTTTTCTCAGTTTGCACTTAAATGAAAGATATTATTTTGTTTGTATTTATGATTAAATTGTGTTCAGAGCTGTGAAAGATAATTATAAATTGTCTGCCAGAGAGAGTCACTTAATTTTATCCTATTCACATCACAGACAGGGCATTGTTGTGAGTATAAGAGAAAGTTTAGTTATTCACTGACTATCAAATGAATATAGTATCTTGTGTTAACCACAAGAGAAAATAAAGAGTATATACAAAGTTACATGAGAAATATGTTTTACCTTATAGTAGCTTAGATCTATTAGAGGATATATAATCGTTTCAAAAATTACTATAAGATAGTAGTTGTTTACTGCAAGTAGTTCTTTGATGTCAAAAAATGCTATCAAAATAAACTGTGGATGAAGCAAAGCCAAGCTTATTCCTATTGTAAATAAAGGAAGCCGCTACCTTCAAAGGGTCTTAGTGGAGTCTCAGATGGGAGGCATCAATGGCCATATATTCAAAGGTTTGGGAAATCTCATTTAAGATGAGTCTTTTGTAAGGAGAAACACAAATTAAACATAAGAGACATAATCTTTCATGTTGAAAATAAGGAAAGAGTTTTCCCTCCCTTCCTTTATCTTTGAGCATTTACCTTATAAAACATGTAATTTTGAGTACATTTTCCTCCCTTTGAAATGTATATAAAGCCTTTTGAAGACCTGATTGGCATTTTGTCAGTTTTGTGACCTGGGAATATCTTTCTCAAATACTGGAAGCTATAACTTTGAAAGGTAAACATCAAAGGAAATAGCACCTCTATTTCCCAGCTTCCTGGGACATTAGTGTTGATAAAAGATGCCAAACTCTGTAAAATATTTAAGATGATGTGAGATTTACATTAGTTTGTTCCAGGAAAGCAGGACATCTCTAAGTGTTGGTTTGCAGGTCATAGGTGGATTCAAAGATTTGCTCTGTGAAATTTTGAAATCAGTAAAAGAAATGCCACTCTGGAGATAAGGGGGCAATTTGAAGCATGAAGGACTCAAGTTTCTTGATATGTAGATGAAGCCTTATAAATGGCAGACTTCAGACAGAATAGGTGACAAGTGTCTTAAAAGTTACCCAGAGTCACTTTTTAAGGTGCAGGGTCATAAAATATGTTGATTCCTTCTTTATCTGTTGTGTGATGTTCTGCCAGGATCAGGTTGGAAAGCAAGTCTCATTATATAGGGTTAATTAAAAAAAAAAAAAAAAAAAAAACATCTGATGAGTCTTTGTAGGGCATGACTCCCCAGGCCTACCTGGGAATTTGGACAAGAGAAAGAGAAAAAAAAAAGTCAGAGTTTAGTCTTCATTAGGAAAATAACACTGGTGTGCACCTTGCTCCAAGTTGCAAAACTACCTCCTGTAATGAAGGTATGAGAATCTTGTTTTTTCTCTATCTAAAGGTCACCCCAATTATCAGGTAAAGTCAAGAAGAACTATATATGACAAACGGTGTCGTCAAGTCCTCTGACTTGTGAACTAGTTCTTGTTTATTTTGAAACATGTAGAAATGATTCCTGACTTACAACAATTCAACTTACAATTTTTCAACTTTACAATGGTGCTTTCAGCTGCATATGAATGGTGAGTACACATACAACCATTCTGTTTTTCACTTTCAGCACAGTATTCAACAAATTATGAGATATTCAACACTTTATTAAGGCTGGGTGTTAGGTGATTTTGCACATAGGTAGGCTAATGTAAATTTTCAGAGCATATTTAATGTAGGCTAGTCTATGCTATGATTTGGTAGGTTAGATGTATTAGTGCATTTTTACTTATATTTTCAACTTGAAATTGATTTACTGGGATGTAACCCCATTCTATTTGTATGTAATGAAACGTGTGGTCTTGATTATGAATAGGTACACAGAAAATTCCCCCCATACAAGTTCTCTCTGACCTTCCTACCTTCACTTAGTCTTAAAGAAGGCTGCTTCCCCTCCCTGTTATCTTTTTACCTTTGCAGAAAAGAAGAGCAAGAGGTGACCACACCTAAGTAAACCTTTTTTTACAAGTATGATAACCGTTTCCAAGGATCAATTAAATTTCAGAGTTAACTATTTGCAAGTCATTGTTTCCCCAAACCATTCGTGTTCCCAATCATTTGCTACCCCTCAATAGAATTTCTTCCCTTTCCCATAACCTGTTTTACCAGAATGCAGAGATCATTTTTTCTATAACCTCAGGATGGTATTTCTGTATCTTATTGGGAAAGTGGATCTTCATTCTGAAGGCTTCCATGTACACACATTAAATAAAATGTGTATGCCTTTTCTCCTACTAATCAGTCTGTTCCCAGATAAACTAGTCCAGCTGCTTCCCTCGCAGTCAATCAAAGATAAGAGGCAGAAACTGGGAGAAAAGGAAGTTTGTTTCTGCAATTAAGTCACAAGGAAACAGGTGGTATCATTACCAAAAACCCACTCAAAGGCAGTACCACTTACTCAGAATTTATATTCCATAGCCTCTCACCCACCCCCGAGGCTAAATTAACAATGGCATGACTCAAGATCTTCTAATCATCTTGTACTCACCCGTAATACTAAATTAGCAAGGTCTTGTGACAACTGACATTTTAAAGTCACTTTTTGGAATGAACAATGACATGGACTTTAATTTTATAGTTCTTTAAGGGAGAGATGGAAAGTTATAACAATCAAAGAAGCTACCTTGGTACATTTAGATAAATAACTTTGAATCAAACATGAGAAATGTAAGAAATCTCTGTTCCCAGAGATGTGGCCTATAACAAATCTGCCTCATGTTAAGTGATTTTTCAACAAATTTTGGGGGGTCAGCAGCATGGTCTTCATAACTACATAAAAGGGTGATATTTATTTTTGTATTTGTAATCTTTTGATGTATTACTTGTGGTATAACACATTCTGGTGCAATGTTTATTAAACAGTAAAGGGGTTATCTTTCTCTACTATCTTTGTGGAAAGGATTTCTAGGTCAGGAGATGATTTGTTTTTAATTATATTTCTCCAACACATCCAATGCACAGAGCCTGTTTCAAACTGGGAAAGTTTGTGATACAATATTTTAGGATTCATAGGAACAGTGAAAGAAGAACTTGAAGTGAATATCAACTTTAAGAGTTTGTTTATTCAGCTCAAGAGAGCATATATGGTTCTGAGAGATGGCAACTTACCATTAGAAGGGAAAGTAGAGTAGCCTATTATAGACTATAGATAGTAAGTTTTTAGAGCAAACTATAAAGATATTACAATGCTAGATCAGAAAATTATATTCTAAAAAATGGCAATCTGACATGCTGAACTAAAGAAGTAGTTTTAAGAGTTCTCTTTGACTGCCCCTAACTACTGGTCTCTCTGATCTTCTTACAGAATTACTGAGAGAAACACATTTTTGGAATTTCCTTATCTGTCTAAGAAAACTTCTTTCTAAAAGAAAGGCTATTGTCTTAAGAATCCCCCCATCAAATAAATGGAAACAGTTAACCACTAGAGAAGGGAAGAATGGGAATTTTCACAATGCCCAGACACGTGTCACCTATTCTTCTCAGGACAGCTCCCAGGACTTTATCCTGGAGGTTTTATCTGCACAATAAAAAAACTTCTATTTCAGTGAAGTTTTGCCACTTACCCACCTACTACCTTTCACAGTGCTCAGAAGAACTTTGTCTCAGGTCATTCTTCTTTGTATTCATAAATTTGCCCTGAAAATAAAAATTATGCCATCACCCCCATCTTTTTTTCCCCTATGTAAGCATCTGAAGTTCATTTGGATTATTCAGTAACCATTCTTGTGCAATTCTCTGGTAGCATGGATGTTAAATAAATCTGAATGCCTTTTCTTTTATTTATCTGAGTATTGTCAGTTCATTTTCAGTGAACCATCAGAGGGTGAAGAGAAGCTTTTCTTTGGCCCCTACAATAGCTTCATCTTCCTGGTTAAAAACTTTTGGTCTATGAAATTCTTGTGAATTGCAGGCAGTGGAATAGTAAATGCACGTTAGTTTAGACAACAAACTGTGAGGCTGTAAATGGTTTCAGTTCTAATATGTAAAATTGTCACTTGAATAATGTAAGTGAAATACTGTTGATTTCTAGGGTAAAAAGATATCATATTTCAGTTATGCTGTGAGAAAGCGTTTTCATAAATTGGTGAAATTCATGACTGTTCTTGAGGACCAGAAAGAATTTCAATAGGAAGGCATGGGTAGGAAGGATGTTCTAGCTAGATATGACTGCTTGGACAACAAATAGAGAGAAAGGAGGTGAATCTGAATATGCAGCTCCATCAATTATTTATTGGGGAAGGGAAGAAGAAATAGGGAAGAAAGAAGATAATGTTCCTGTTGTAGCTGCATCGTGTACTAGGGCTGTGGTGCTTAGAACTGCTGTTCCAGCTACACTGAGCCCTATTAAGGCAGATATGAGTAAAGGGGTGGTGTGCTTCCAAGGAGCAGTTAGGAGGCCAGGAGGAGTCAGCAAAAGGATTCCTTCGTGGCCACTATAAGCATATACCTGGGGAAGTACATGAATGGCAACACATAAGGTAGATTCATTGTTTAACTTTTCAGTAGTAATACATTTGGTAAGTTTTATAGAGCATGCTATTGGTAGGAACCATATAAGCCATAGAATCTGACATGGTTAGAGTGAGAGAGAGATTACAAATATCAGAAAAAGGAGATGCAGTTAAATTGAAGCTTTAAGTTACAACACAAGATGTAGTACTAATTATGTCTCTGAATGTGATGTGAATCACCTCCAGAGGACACTTACTATTGTTGTTAATAATGGGGGTCTTAACCCCAAGGCCTACATAATAAGGAGTTTTGGATTTTAAGCAAAGCCAGCAATCTGAAGCCAATTGAGGCAGAGTAACACTGAGCAGCTGATGCATGTTTGTCAGCATTAGGAAAAGACTGGGGAGCTATTGAGCTAGTTGTGAGTAATGCATAGGTGAGCGTGGAGTAATACTGTTGTCTATGGAGAACGGAGGTTGGTGATAACTGAACAAAGGGTCTCCTACTTCTGCCAATGGTCCTATAGGCCTGGTTAGGACTTTTGTTTTTATTGACCACCTGAGAATGTCTTGGAGACCCTGTGACACAGAGACCCACTAAAATCCGCCCATATTATCACAGCCCCTAGAGAAGGGCTTGATAAGGATCCCAATGCTCCTTTACATGCCTATATAACATTCCTTAGAGTTAATGGAGGGTGCTCCTTCCCTTATCTCCTATGCATTCCCAGCAGGCAGCCCCAGGGAATCCCTGAATTCCCTGTAGACAGTGCCTAATTGCTCCCCCTCTGAGTGGTCACAAGTCCTGTGATCTGCATAACTTTTGTAACCACAAGTTTGGTGAATTGCATAACTTTTGCCTAATGCATGATGTCTTAGGCTTTGTAAACTCCTTTTACTCTAGGCAAGCTATGAGATACCTCTGATACCTGGCACCAGGAAGTCTGGGTTTCTGAAAAGACAAAGTCGGCAAAGTTAATTTTTACATAAAGTGTGCATTTCTCCAAAACATAACTTCTACTTTCTCATTATTGTGTCAGGGTTTAGGAACAAGATTTTTAAAAATGGCTTCCTACTCTTGGGCTGTCCTTTCATTCCCAGATAAACTCTTCTGGCTGTTTCACTTGTGGTCAATTGAAGACGAGAGGCAGAAACTGGGACAAAAGAGAGCTTATTTCTGCACCAGGTTATGGGGAGATGATTGGTATCATTACCAAAAACCCATTCAACAGCAGTATAAACTCACTTCCATATTTATACTTATATTCCATAGCCCTTCATCTACTCCCAAGGCTAAATTAACAAGAACATGACTCAAGATCTAAGCATGTTGACATTTCCTTGTATGTGACCACTGACATTTTAGAGTAACTTTTTGGAATTTACATCACATGGACTTTATATTTCATAGTTCCTTAATGAAAGGGATGGAAAGTTACAACAATCAAAGAAGATACCTTGGTACACTTAGATAAACAACTTCAAATCAAATATGATAATTGTAAGAAACCTCCATTCCCAGAGCCTTGGTCTATAAAAATTCCTCGCTGTCAGTTGTATCCATGATTTTTATCATGGATTGCTGTCCCTTTTTGTGTGAACATTAGAACATCCTCTTCTATCTGTTTCCCTGCATTATGTATGACTTTAGCTGTAAGTTCAGGAGTTTTAAACATGCAACATACACAATAATTAAATAATACATAACACAGTGATCCACACCAGAAAAGATACTTCTTAAGTCAGAGGGAATTCACAGAAACAGGTTAAAAAGGCAGCCCAAAGTTCTATTGAAGATCTCATCTAAAAAGGGAATCTGAGGGTCCAGGGACTCATGTAACCAAGCAACTTGCTGTCTAATTTTCTCGATGTTAATTTCCACTTGTGTTAATTAACATGTTAATTTAGCAACAAGAACAATTAATAGTCATGCAATCTCTGCCTTGCTTGGCTAAACTGTAATGTAAAGCCATTCTATTTGTCTAACTCTAAAACTACTTTAACCAAAGATTCTAAAGAAGCTTGCAAATCACTTAAAGATTTTGCGGTTTCATTAACAATAATTATGAGTGTTTTAGATCAATTTCTTATAACATGCTGATGGCTTGCAACTCCCCACCTTGGTAACAAGGAATAAGCAATAAAATACCCATCTCCATCTGGGATACCTCTCAGATCTCTACAGTATCAAGTGAACAATATCAGGTTGCTGGTCCAAAGTACAGTTTCTGAAGCATTGTAGATGGATAATGGATACCATCAAGTCAACTAAGCATTATCCCAATATCCTTTGTCCTATAGATATTTTAGGGCCCACAGAACACTGTCTCTCCACACACACACACACACACACACACACAGCCTTCTGAGGCACAGTGCATTCCATTCCTTGAACTGCTGATCCAGAGGGTGGTCTTCATCATCCAGATGGAGTAGGAGCCATTCACCAAAGATCCCCCAGTTTCTTCACTTTGTTCTTCTTTATATTTTATATGATGTTATGCCAGAGTCGGGTTGGAAACCAAACTTTAGTGTATAGGGTAATAAGATAATAAACCTTTTCTGTCGATTTCTTATCAGGCAGTGACATTCCAAGCTTTTTAGTTTGGAATTTGGGTAAGAGAAAAAGGTCAGGTTTAGTCTTCAATTCCCCTAACTGGACAAATATCATTCTTTAGAGTACATGTGTGGACCAATAAACAACAGGAAGTTCCATGTCACAAGGAAGACTCATTCCAAGGGTTGTCTATTCTTTTTACGTGGGAAGGTACCATGGTACTAGGAGGCATATTTCTAGAATTGTCCATTTAGTGACAATAGTTTCCAAATCAGGGATGTTGGATTATGGAAGAAATACATGGTTTGACCTGATTTTATAGCCAATTGCTTTAGGGTGAGAAGGAGTCTGGCCTAGAATTCAGTTTACCAAAGCCTTCTAACTTAACAGCACAAGGGTTAGTTAATGGAGCAACTACTAAAGATATAAAAGGCTTAGAACATTTTATTTTATTTTATTTTATTTTATTATTTATTTTTATTTTTTTTAAGTTGGAGTCTTACTCTGTTGCTCAGACTGGAGTGCAGTGGCCGCCCCTGGCCACCGCAACCTCGACCTGCTGGGCTCCGGCGATTCTTCTGCCTCAACCTTCCAAGTAGCTGGAACTACAGCGCGCTACCACACCCGGCTAATTTTTTGATTTATTGTAGAGATGAGGTCTTGCCAAGTTGCCCAGGCGGGTCTCGAACCCGTGGGCTCAGGCAATCCACTCACCTCAGCCTCCCAAAGCGCAGGATTACCGGCTGAGTCACCAAGTCCGGCAGAACATTTTATTAAAACAGAATCATAGATAATTTTTTTTTAAGTTGGAATCTTGCTCCATCGCCCGGGTTGGAGTACAGTGGCATGCTCATGGCTCTCCAACGTTGACCTCTTCGGCTCTGGGGATCTTTCTGTCCCAGCCTTTCAAGTAGCTAGAACTACAGGCATGCGCTACTATGCCTAATTTTTTGATTTATTGTAGAGAAGAGGTCTCACTATGTTGCCCAAGCTGATGTCAAACCTATGGGCTCAGGTAATTCTCTCTCCTCAGACTCCCAAAGTGCTGGGATTACAGGCTTGAGCCACCACGTCCGGCCAGATAAATTTTAAAAGCAGTACCAAACCAAGATGATAAACTTTAAAAGCAATACAGAGCATTACATAGATTAAAAACTCTAATGTACTAAAATCCGGTTTCCTAAAAAATAAAAAAAAAAAAAAAGCCTAATACAGGAAGTCCCTTATACCTGAACCGTCAAGTTGCAAACTTTCAAAGATGCGAACGTGCACTCGCATGTCCAATCACATAAGTTAACTCTCATGTCTGGTGTACATTGTCACATGCATACAAGGTCTCCATCAGGCAGGACTCCTTCTCTCTTATGGTCACAGTTGCCTCTACTTCCTTCTTTGGCTCCAGCTGCCACGGCTGCTGCAGCCAGCACCATCTTGGTAGTGATGGAAAAGCAAGAGCAGGCGCTGCACTTGTGAGTGCCAATTACAAGTTGTCCTGGCCCAAAGGGTCCCAACACTGGGCCTCTGCCAGTAGGTTAGGGCATGGGGCTGAGCTGCCCTTGATAGTGAAGCACAGTGTGTCCAAGGAAGCACACTGCAGTTTTCCTTATGGTTAGGAGAGACCAGGCCCTGGCAGGTGTGAGAAATATTGATGTTGCCTTTCCCTTTTACCATCTGGAGGCATGTGGACTCAGCTCTCAGCACTGACCCACTTCTCCTTCCTCCCCAACACTCCCAGGCATGGGGCTGAGTTGCTCTTCCCCCCACTGGCTGCTCCAAGAAATTGTCATGTGGAACCTTCTACTACCCCATGGGTTTTTGTCCCAAGACAGAAGGTCAGGGAAAGTGGGAAATCTAGGGGTGTTCTCTGAAAAGTACATTGATGAGACTTGAGACACCCATTGTTGACTGAGAATTGTCACTTTGGACTTACTGGACTTCTGAACATGTTCTCAGAATGGAACGTGTTCATATGTAGTGGACTTACTGTAAAGGCAACAGAGAAAGCTTTCAAATATTTTTCCTTATTTGCATAACAGGCAAACCGGAATGTGGACTTACTAATGCAAATCCACTCTTTCTTTCATATTTAACATAATAATCACTGCAACAGTCTGTCAAGTTTCCTGTTGAAGTCAAATATTCAAGCCCACCTCTTAGTTCATCATAGGCGTAGAAGTGGTAATCAGTCCACTTTTCAGTTCATGATTTAACATAATAATCACTGTAAAGAACTATCAAGTTTTCTGTCAAAGACAAAGTGCATGTTCAGTAAAAAAAAAACCAAAAAACCCATCCCTTGGCTCACCAAATGTGGAGAGATGGTAATCTCTCGGGAGCAGATACCTATAGCCCACTCCTTGGCATAATAATCATTGTGCAGGTATGCCAAGTTTTTTGTCAAAAACAAATGTGCCATCTTTCTTTCAAGATGTTCATGCCTCCCAGGAATGACCCCCTCCCACTCTCTCTCTAATAAATTCTGTTTTAAAACTATATTGCCCTCCCCCTGAAATACTTAACTGTGGTTGGGTCAAAGAACCAATGAAGTGTTATGCCACATTCCTCCTGGCAACATTAGAAAAAACTTAATAAGTTTCCTGATTCTATTCAAAAGTCTAGACATAATAAGAAAAGTCAAGAGTATAGCATTAAGTTTTACTGGAGGAAAAACAATGCTCCTTTAGACCTTCTAGATAAAATATTTCAGCTTCAGACCATAAACAGCCAAAACTGAAGAGAAGGCAAACACACATACACACACACACACACACACACACACACACACACACACACACACACACAGTTGAAGGAGATAGCCAGTATCTCGGACCTTCCTAAGGGGAAAAAACCGAAAGCAGAGAGATGCAATAAAAGTTGAACACAAGTCTGAAAAATCCCTCCTCCCAAAAAAGGCTATCCAACCAAAAATCAAAATCTCTTGAAACCTTACCAAAAGCAAATCAATATACCCCAAAAAACCCCATCCCAACATAAGGGAACAAAATTCAGAAAAACCATTACAAACAATTTCCTTTTAATTACAACCAACTTAATCACATACAAAAATTTCCTTAATAAATTCCCCTTCATAAATCACATTAAAACTTACATACGGCCGGACTGGGTGGCTTAGCCTGTAATACCGGACTGGGTGGCTTAGCCTGTAATACTGTGCTTTGGGAGGCCGAGATGAGTGCATTGCCTGAGCCCGTGGGTTCGAGAACTGCCAGGGCAACTTGGCAAGACCTCATCTCTACAATAAATCAAAAAAATTAGCCGGGCGTGGTAGCGCACACCTGTAGTTCCGGCTACTTGGAAGGCTGAGGCAGAAGGATCGCTGGAGCCCAGCAGGTCAAGGCTGCGGTGGCCGGGAGCAGCCATTGCACTCCAGTCTGGGCGACTGAGTGAGACTCCAACTCAAAAAAAAAAAAAAAAAAAGACTTACATAGACCATTTACAACATGCTTGAACTTTCTGTTCTGTTCTACCCAATACTACCCTCCTTCCTAAATGCCTCAGTCATTTTACTTTAGGACAAAAATTTGCCATATAAAATTCTTTCTTAATTGAAAGTGAGCCAGACATTTAATGAACTTCCAAACAAATTTTAAGATCTCAAATATATAAAAAACTTACTTACATGCATCTGTCTTATCTGTATTTACTTAACACACTTGTTTTTTAATCAGTTGATTATTTACAAAGATTGAAACATCAGACAAGCTAGTCATCATTTTGAATTACTTCCTGGTTAATCACTTTCAAAGCCTATAATCATCAGGTGTCACCTAAGTAAAATCCTTAAAGTTAAATACATGGACATTTTACTAATAACTCAGAAGATTCAGCAGTTTTCATTGTATTAACAATCTTTATTTTGAGTTGGAGCCTCACTCCATCTCCCAGGCTGGAGCGCAGTAACATACTCATGGCCACTCCAGCATTAACCTGCTGGATTCCCATGATCCTTTTGCCTCAGCCTTTCAAATAGCCAGAACTATAGGCGCACACTACCGTGCCTGGCTAATTTTTGATTTATTGTAGGGATGAGATCTCATCATGTTGCCCAGTCTGGTCTTGAATCCATAGGCTCAGGCAATCTTCTCACCATGGCCCCCCAAAGTGCTGGGATTACAAGATTGAGCCACCACGCACACCTAATTAACAATCTTAAATCAGTCTTGCTTGTCAAAAAATTATACATACACAGATCATTAATGTCCTATGTACTTGGAAAGCATTCTGATTTATTTATTTAATTTATGAGTACTCATTTATTTATAAGCCAACTTGGTAGCATTCTAGATATAACACATAATGTGTGCATACATATAAACATATTTAAACATATATAACATATATAAACAAAAATCGAATTGTTTTTCCTTTGAAATTCTAGCCTTGAAATAGCAACAAACTCATCATTTTATAAAGAATAGCTAAATCCAAATTATATCTCTGACAAGACTGGAACCTGTTTGGCTGGCTAAATTCCAGTTGCCCCAGCAGGTAATCTAATAATGGCAGTGGACAAAAATTTTGGTAAAGCAGTTTGTAAGGCAGCTTGATTTTAATAAAAAAAAAATTTTTTTTTGTCATAGGTGGGTATACAAACTGCTTCTAATCAGACATATCTGTCCCAAAGGACTTTTCAAATATAATAGATTTGTTACCTCCCATCACAAAACAAAAGCCAAAACAGATACTTACAGTGAAACCAAAGGATATCCCAAAAGGGAAAATGAGTTACAACCACTTTCCCCAGGGCCTGCAAATGACTGTTAAAAGCCCAAATGAGAAGGGGTTGAACTCCTGGCATAAGATCCAGTTTGACTTATGTGCACAAACAGAAATCAAAGTATGTCCCCAAAGTGCAAATAAATTACAATCACCTTCCCTGGCACCTACAAACAGCTACTAAAAGCCCAAATGAGAAGGGTTAAAACTTCCAACTTATGATGCGGTCTGCCTTACCCATGAGTGCAGTTCTCAACCTCTGTTTTCTTGCCAGTCAACTGCAGAGGGACATTGGCTGTGATTGATGGGGATGTACCATAGAGAGTCCCCAGGGCAAAAAGGGCTCTGGCAGCTACAGAAGGTTTCCATGGGACAGCCCTTTTGATACTGGCCAGCTGCAAGTAGCAGTGTCCTAGCAAAGCCACCAAATTGTTTTTCTGGATAAACTATTTGGGCTGCTTTCCTTGTGGCTGATTGAAGATGAGAGGCAGAAACTAAGAGAAAGTGCTGAATTAACAAGGACATGACTCAAGATCTCCTAATCATGCTGACATTTCCTTGTACGTAACCACTGACATTTTAGAGTAACTTGGAACTAACAACCACATGGACTTTACATTTTATAGTTTCTTCAGGGTATGGATAGAAATTTACAACAATCAAAGAAGCTACCTTGATACATTTAGATAAATAACTTGGAATCAAACATGAGAAATGTAAGAGATCCCTCTCTCAGAGCCATGGCCTATAATAATAAGGGAGAGAATCTGAAGTTGAAGTTGATTTTAGTCTTTGGTCTTTACTTGATAGCAATGGGGGGAAGTTAAATCAACTTTTGGTTCAAGAAAGAAATTGCAGTTTAGTAAAATCAGTATGTATACAAGTTAGGTTGTTCTTAGAAGCTGGATATGTTTTGCTGGCTTTAATTATCCAATATAAAAGAAAGGTCTAGAGGAAGTGGTTAAAGGGTTGGATCATTATGCTTCTTTACAAGGTCAGTATTCTAGGTCAGCTGTATCTTCATATTATTCTTAGGATGACTGTACCATAGATCTGGTATCATATACTCATATAATCAAATCAAATCCAGGATTTTAAAAGTTGGCTCTCTATCTGCTTCTCTTTCTCTCTCTTTTTATTGTTATTACTCAGGAAGGCAAATCTTTCCAGAAATCCTTTCCAGAACACTGTACACAGGTCATAAGGTGAACAGGAGTAGGACACATATCCATGCCCTTGCTGGAAGGGAATAAATATGAAAGTGGAAAGAAAAAAAATGAAAAAAAAAACCTCTCCCTTCCAGGTATCAAATTATATTCTACAAAACTGCAATAATATATTTAAAAAATCATTTTACTTCAAGAAAAGAGATAGAATTGACAGCTTAATGGACCAGTCAGGTTAAGATAGAAACAAATGATGATGATTACATAAAATATCAGAGAGGTTATGATAACAGGTTACATATTATAAGACAATTAAAATATACTATAGTCTCTTGTCATGGTATTGCATAAATTCCAGAAAGATTAGCATAATTAATTGACAACATTGAAAGCGTAGATTTAACTAGACATATTTTTATATTGCGATCAGAATGTCTAATCACAAAAGTGAAATCACAAAAGAAAGATCAGAAAGGGAAAATAGATATAGTTTTATGACATGATCAAAGTAAAGCATAAGAAAAAAGACAAAAAGAAGTTTTGAAAATATTTATTTGAAGAATACTTATATATTATTGCTAAACTTAAAGAGCTTATACAGAATTTTTTTTTTTTTTTACAATTGCTACAGTATTTATTTATTTTATTTTTATTATAAAGATGTGGGGTACATTTCAGGTTTAGGTATACAAACACTGATCATGCAGATACCCTTGTTGATGAGGTGTGTCCCTCCCTCCCCTAGCAGTTTCCTTCAGCTGCCAATCCCACCCCCTCTCCCCTGACAGTTTCCCACTACTGCAAATTGCTTTCTTATAGCATTATAATTGTTCAAGGTCCACTTATGAGTGAGAACATATGGAACTCTGTTCTTCATTTCTGTGATAAATCACTAAGTATGATCAACTCCAAATCCATCCAAATTGTTGCAAAGTCCATATATTTGTTTTTCTTTATGGCTGCATAATATTCCATCTTGTATAGGTACCACATTTTTTTTTTTAATCCAGTCCAGCTTCAATGGGCAACATTGCTGGTTCCATGTTTTTGCTATTGTGAATAGAGCTGCAACAAATATACATGTGCAGGTATCTTTTTGGTAGAATGATTTGCGTTTCTCTGGGTATATGCCTAAGAGGGGAATTGCTGGGTCATATGGAAGGTCCCCATGATTCTACCTTGGAAGGACCAGGATGAGAATATGAAGAAAAAGTTGTGAAAGAAAAGCTACTAATACCAAGGATTTCAAATCTGAACACAGTTATATTTTCTAATTGTCATGCCAGACTCCCAAAGACTCCAAAAGGGAGGTCGAAGAAATGACCTGGAGATGACACGTCAGACATGGGCTTTATTCAGAACTTACTTACAGGGAAGATGGTCTAGGGGTAACCCAATGGAAACTACTTCTAATTATAAATGGCTCATGGGTTATATAACATTTTCCATGGGATAGAGTGTGGGGTTATGAATAAAAAGGGTAGGGTATAGGTGTAATGTGAGAAGGTGCTTATATATACCTCACATGTATACAAAATGACTAAGAATTCATTTAGGGATGGAATTTTTAGTATTATAATGAAATATAGGTAAACTAAAGGTAACCAAAGGTTATAGGCACTGATCCAGGCATGCCCAATCTGTTCTGAGCCAGCCCAGGGTACTGACTGCCTTGTGGAAGGGTGCAGTGCAAGAGAACATTCACTATGCATAGCTGCAAGATGTGGTCAGCAGATGCAGAGAGTACTTTGCCCCTGGCCTCAGTATGACCCACATGCTCAGGCCAGAGCTTAAGGGGAAGGGGTCACCACGGGTTGACCATCCCCAGGACCCCTCCCCAGGACCTTGCCTGGGGTGTGCTCATGTTGTCACTGATGAATGTGGCTCTACATTACTATACTGCCAACAAACAAAGAATAAAAATGAATATATATAGGATGTTAAGAATATGGGAAATTGGTCTTTAATATCTTGCTTGTTGAAACAAAGATACCGAAATATTAAAATACGCTTTTGACTTATAATACTATGGTAGAAATACTGCACCATATGTTTTCTATATTAACCTGTGTAATCTTGCCAAGTATATGAAGTATTTATCATTATTTCTCTTTTACGGATGAGAAAGTTGAAGCACTGAGGCATTAAATAAATGAACTCAGGGCACAAAGCTGACATGTATTGAAACAAGATTTCAAAACCATTGTGTCTGTTTCGAAAGCTTATACGTATTTTGCTTCTCTGTTTCTAATAATCTTACTTACAGAAGTAATCAGAAGAATTTTAAAGATGTATTAGAAGGTATTTGCATAAGGAATTTTTAAAGTAGCTAAAACTTTGATGAAGTAAACGTCTAAACACAGGAAAGTTTTGTATAAAATGTTTACATTCCTCAATATTGGCAGCAGTAATCCTAGGCTTCAGGGTGGTGATTAACCCCACTTACAACCTCCACTTTATATTTCTTAAGTAAATGACAAAATTCATGTTCCCAAAATGTCTGATCTGTAGTCTTTTTTTAGCAAGAGTTTGGCAAATTCTTGGCAGTATCTATAAAAGCATGGATCTCTGGATGGAGGAGGCAGTCTATAGAAAGAATGAAGTGTTCAAAGTATGTAATTGCTTGCTAGATATCTCTTTTCAATCTTCATTCTTATCTCTCCATGCCAGTCAAAATATTTCATTGCAAAGTTTTATTTCTGCATTGTTTTCTATTGAGGCAGAATTTTGTCATTCAAGTAGTTCTGTTTTGTCATAGATCTGTTTGTCTGCCTAGTCTTTGTATGACCCTAACCTCTTTTTAGGTGATAGATAGTAAGATAAATAGATGATGAGAGAGAGAGAGCAAGAGAGACAAAGAGAGAGATTTTTTCCGGTGCGCCCTAATTTGGTCCCTGTGATTGACTGACTTTCTGCATATGATCTGCTGTCTAATGTTTAGGAAGAAAATGCTGCCCTGCAAAACTTAAATTAAACTTGATTAATTTCCTGATTTATATTAAGCAGTAGAACTTGTACACCAGAAATTAACCAACATTTTAATTTTCCTTTGATGGCTCCTGGGATAATATTCCCTGAATAATCTAAAAGTAAATCTGGAAAAATTCCATGAACAGATGGGAATACTGTATTTTGGAGAAAAGGATTTTAAAAGACAGACATCATCATAAATTGTTCTTACATGCAAAATATTAATAAGCAATACATAAAGAAAACATGAAAGAGAGAGAGGAAGAGCGAGAGAATGAGAGAAGATAAAACTCAGATTGTAATCGCAGGTACAAAAAAAGCCTCTTCAATGATTAAAAGGTTTTGAAAGAAACAGAGAACCTGCCCCACCTTACACCACTCTCTATAGTAGGCCCAGAGCATGACAGGTCTAAAGGAGTGAAATAAATATGCTGGAAATGCAGACTGAATGCCACAAAAAGGTACTGAATGGATGCAGAGAATTCAAAAATGTTTGATTTTTCCAACAACTTGTTCGGTAATCTAATCTACAACTAGAGAGAACTTTTGTTATTTTGGAGAATTTAGATTACAGCACTTAATACTGTAAGTTTGTTAGATTAAAATGATGACCATAGATATCAGAGCCTAAGAGTCTTCTGTTTGCAAGGGAGAGCATCAAGCAAGCATTTAATACAGAGAGGGTTAAGTAACTCAAAAATGGAAAAAGAAATTATGAGTTTTTGAAATATGAGTTAAGAAGATTTTAAGCAAAATGTCAAAGCCTAGACTTGCATGCATTTGTCTTTGCTAATTATATGGGATTCTAAAGTACATTAAGCATGTTGACCCCAGTAGCAAGATACAAGGCTCTGGCCAGTTTTTGCCAAAATAATACTTAATGAAATATTGTATTTCATATCATAAAAATACATGGCATGATGTTTTAGCTTTGTATGGCAAAGTTATATCAAATAATGAGAAATAATGTATAGTTCAGATGAGGGGGCATTATAGATTTGTCTAAGTTTTAAGAAGAGGATTTAGAAGTTAGAAAAAGACATGGAAATGTTGGGAGCCAGCCATGGAGGCCCACTGAGCGTTAGGGATCAGGAAGGGCCCTTGACTCCGAGACCACTAGGATGCGTTTGGGAGCTATTGACCCCATTTCCTCCCCCTTTCTACTCAGCACTAACCAGAATAAGCTCCTGTGAGCTCAAAACATAAAAACTCTGAGACCGGGATGAACACAAGCTAACTTTAGAAGCTCATTGCTCCTATTCTTCCGCAAACTGCAGTTTTGGCTTTCACACAACTTACAATTCAAACTCGGGTCACATCTAAGAGCCTTAGTATTGGTCACAGGCTTCTGGGTCATGATCTTAGGAATTATTGAAGTTGAATAAGGTGTAAATTGTAGAAAATAGTTTTAGAAGACAGCCATTTTGTTGAAAGAATGTGGCTGGGTTACTTACAGGTAGCTCACTGGGAACTTTGGACTGGGCCACATTCCAAACATTCTGGGATGGGCCACTTTAGTTTGTAAAGTAAGTACTTAAGTCTCTATAGAATTGTTTAACTTGGTATTAGTACGAAAAGGGTTTATAGGCAATATGAAAAGGGTTTATAGGCAGTACAAAAAGGGTTTAAAGGCAGTCATGGATTAAGGTTTCATGGATTAGGTTTAACATCTGTTATGAGATTATACCTGAAAGAACATCTGATGGGTGGGGAACGCCCCTCACACACCTGACTGTGTATAAAAGACCCGTTGTAATTCCCAATAAACGGCTTCTGCACTGAACAGGGGTCCAGTCTCTTTCTCTCTCTCTCTCTCTCTCTTTCTCTCTTTCATCTTCCCACCAATCGCCGATGCTGTCTCCACCTTTGGGGTACCCTGAACCCAGCTGGAGCTGGATTCTGGCATGGAAACATCTTAGTTTTTAAATTAAATAAATGGAGGCAAAATTGTTTATTAAGGCAGACATCATGTATTTACAACTTGTACTTAAAACAATGAATTTGGTAATTATAGGCAAATAATTGTGCAAATTTTAGAGAATAGTTGTTAGAGTTTTTCCTCATCATCTCCAGGTAGAGAGGACACTTTTATCTCCAAGTGGCTGATAATCTCCACCTAGACAAGCCTAGTAACAGAAAATTAACTTTTTAAATACTTTAAAAATCTTCATTTCAAAGGGCTTTAAAGAATTATGATGCTTTTCAAATAAAATGAACTGAAACAATTGAACTAACGCTATCCATCCCCAGTTGTGGGAATATGACAAGGAAACCATCTGCCCCTTTACAATCAACAAGACTTTAGTCAGTTGTTTAAGAATACAATTTGCAGCCTACAAAAAATTTTTTAAAAATCCTCAATGTATATTACTCCCTGATTGTCATATTCCCCTTTGTTCTTCTGAAGAACTTCTTTCTTCTTTTTTTTGCAACTGGATATCTGAATCACCCTTCAGGTGATTGCCCTGCTGGCTGTGATTTCTCTTGTATTTAAACACTTTTCAAATATGTATTTTATTTTATAAACTTACTCTCTTGTTTTCAAAATATGCATTTTTGCTATTCAAATGTATGTTGTTAGCCTTTTTAAATTTGCCAACTTGTGACTGCTGGATTTTTTTTTTTCTCCCCAAATGGAAGTGTGTGTGTGTGTGTGTGTGTGTGTGTGTGTGTGTGTGTTGAGAGAGATGGTTTATATTAAAGGGAAACCACAAAATGAAAGAATTAAGAGGGAAATGTCTCCAGTTTCTGGGTGGTGACAAATTCCCCTAATTTCTTCCTGCAAGATAGGGGAGAAGGAAATAATGCTAAAAATATACTAAGAAAAAGAAAAATGAAAACATGTAGACTTACTTTTAAATGATGTTCTTATAAGAGTATTTAATATTATGCAAAAGCATTAATTGTATTTAAGCTTTAAAAATGACATAAATCTGTGTATATAATATTCCTCATTTAATAAAGTATAATATATACTCATCAAAAACATTATGCACTTGTAAATTTGCTTCTACTAAAATCTAGTGTGTAGAAATAAGTGTGTTAACTGATTTGGTTTGGATCAGATGCCCAACTGCAGAGCAACAAAACCCCATAAATATATAAATGAGCAATTAGATATATTGATGATTTTAAACACATTTGTTTCAAAGACTAGGCTGGGGTAGTAAAATGATAACTTTTATTCTTTTTATTTTTAAATCAAAAAATGCTCAGTCACCTGGTTTTCTGCCATTCCTTCTACACTTCTTTGTGATGAGCTTTGGGTTATAAGTGAGGGCCTATATAACTTTAAACACTGGCAGTGATCTCTGACTCCAGTGGTATACTATGGAAAATGGTCTCTTTGGAAAATCCATAATGAATAAAAGCTCTGATTTATGGCACTTGCCAATTTTCATGGTGTGAATACATTTGTGATCAGTTCTCAGATTACCAATAAGTTTTTGAGACAAGATATGTATAATTGGCGTAGGAAGCCAGTAGGAACCTGTTCCAAACTTCACTCTTTTTGAGGTATGGTCTGTCTCCAGGGACACCTCTCCCATATCTGACATTCTTTGGAGGCTGGTTTAACTTGTGACCTGTTTCTTCTAGGCTTGCTCTGAACCAATATATTGAATTTCACCTCATACAATTGTTGAAATCTAAAATAGCAGTTGGTAAGTTTTTCTTAAAGGGTCAGAGAGTAAATAATTTTAGGTTTCTTTCTTTTTTTTTTTTTTTTTTTTTTGAGTTGGAGTCTCACTCTTGTTCCCCAGGCTGGAGTGTAGTGGCATGCTCACAGCCACCGCAGCCTCAGCCAACTGGACTTCAGCAATCCTTCCACCTCAGTCTTCCAAGTAGTTGGAACTACAGACACAGGCCACCATGTCCATCTAGTTTTTGTAATTTATTGTAGAGACAAGGTCCCACCAATTTGCCCAGGTTGGTCTGAAACTCATGGGTTCAGGCAATCTTCTTGCCTAAGCTTCCCAAAGTGCTGGGATTACAGACTAAGCCACTGGACCCGGCCTAATTTTAGATTTGAGGGACAAATATTCTGTCGCAACAAAATTAGCTCTACCTTTGAAGTTCAAAAGCAGCCATAGACAATACATAAAATGTCAGATGTGACTGTGCTCCAATACAATTTTATTGACAAAAACCTAGTGTTACATTTGAATTGTCTTCCAAGGGATATCAAAGAAGAATAAATATGTAGAAGATAATCTGTCAAATACACTTTTGCAGTATAATTACTTATAAAAACAGTCCCTGAAGACCTCAGTTAACTGTCCTTTGTCCTAGACTACACTGAGGCAATTGGATGAAGGCTATAGCAGCCTTCATCCAATTGCCTCAGTGTAGTCTACATACCTGATTGTGCTGGATAACCAAAACGACCCTGCCTTTTTCCTCAGCTCAATTTTTTCTCAAATGTCAAACCAATTCAAGGGAAAACAGAATTTAAAATGTTGCCACCTGCCGGGCTCGGTGGCTCAGCCTGTAATCCTGCTCCTTGGGAGGCTGAGGTGAGTGGATTGCCTGAGCCTGCAGGTTCGAGACCCTCCTGGG